>NC_073384.1:6095410-6200410 GCF_028641065.1 Leucoraja erinaceus | reverse complement strand
TCATCCAACTCAGTATCCCGTACCTGCCTTCTCTCCATACCCTCTGATCCCCTTAGCCACAAGGGCCACATCTAACTCCCTCTTAAATATAGCCAATGAACTGGCCTCGACTACCCTCTGCGGCAGAGAGTTCCAGAGATACACCACTCTCTGTGTGAAAAAAGTTCTCCTCATCTCGGTTTTAAAGGATTTCCCCCTTATCCTTAAGCTGTGACCCCTTGTCCTGGACTTCCCCAACATCGGGAGCAATCTTCCTGCATCTAGCCTGTCCAACCCCTTACGAATTTTGTAAGTTTCTATAAGATCCCCTCTCAATCTCCTAAATTCTAGAGAGTATAAACCAAGTCTATCCAGTCTTTCTTCATAAGACAGTCCTGACATCCCAGGAATCAGTCTGGTGAACCTTCTCTGCACTCCCTCTATGGCAATAATGTCCTTCCTCAGATTTGGAGACCAAAACTGTACGGTGGTGGTAAGCGAACTGCAGTGGGTTTGAGGTTCTTGTCGAGGTAGGAGTTGATGTGCACCATAACCAACCTCTCAAAGCACTTCATCACCACGGTCGATAGTGCCACTGGTCGATAGTCATTGAGGCACATCACCTTGCTCTTCTTGGGCACCGGTATTAATGATGCCCTGAAGACATCAGGACAGATGTATGGATAGGAATGGTTTAGAGGGCAAAATGCAGGCAAATGGAACCAGCCTCGATTGGCAACTTGGTCAACGAGGGCAAGGTGGGCCGAATGGCCTGCTTCTGCGCAGTACACTTCCATGCCTCTAAATAATACTGAGCCTCTTTCAGCCAAACTATTAACCGTGCTTTTGCAATCAGTTATTTTAATTACGTAGTAAATGCTCTCTATGAAAAAATACCTTGTAATTTGCTCTTTATTACATCCCAGTGAAATCTGCTCTGCCACAGGGTTAGCAATAATATTTTATTATTACTCATATAATATATTATAAATATTATTAACAATAATATTTTTGAGAGAACGTCATATAAAATCCCTCTTCCCGCCCGCGGCCATTTCACTTCATCTTATAAAGTCGGCATACTGTAGCAATAAGAACCAAAATCTCCTCATTAAAACAATAAAGTATGTGGATGTATAAATATATGAGTGTATCGGCTCTGAGCTGTTCCTGTTAGTGATCGACATCATGAACCCCTGCCGCAGAGCCCGAGGTTTTTTTTGTGAGGTCGGTCCCTTCATAAGGCTTTGATTCTGGTAATGTATCACAAATGTGGGATGGCGATGAAGGGAGCAGAGCTGTGAATGGCTTCAAAGTGGTTTGGTTGCCTCATAAATTCTACGTGTCTCTAGTTTAGTTTAGTTTGTTTTAACTTTGTTTAGTTGAGTCGCCCCGTAGCGGAAACGTCAACGTCGAGGGACTTGGAAACTGGAGGTTTTCCCGAGCTAATTCCGCTACCACCGGCGTGGCTCGGTTCGGCAACTCGAGTGTCCAGGAGCGGAAAAGAATGCAGGAAGTTGTGACCATCATCGGCACCGACCTCCCCACCATCGAAGGGATCTATCGCAGTCGCTGCCTCAAAAAGGCAGCCAGCATCATCAAGGACCCACACCATCCAGGCCACACACTCCTCTCTCCGCTGCCATCAGGTAGAAGGTACAGGAGCCTGAAATCTGGTACATCCAGGGTCAGGAACAGCTTCTTCCCCACAGCCATCAGACTATGAAACACAACATCAAACAAACGCTGAACTATAGCAGCTATTGCACTTTATCTCAAGTCAAGTCAAGTCAAGTCAAGTCAAGTTTATTTGTCACATACACATACGAGATGTGCAGTGAAATGAAAGTGGCAATGCTCGCGGACTTTTGTGCAAAAGACAAACAACAAAACTATAAACACAATCATAAACGCACACATATTCTTTTACATAATAAATAATGGAAGGAAAAACATTCAGTAGAGTTAGTCCCTGGTGAGATAGGCGTTTACAGTCCGAATTGCCCCTGGGAACACCCTTCTCCACCTCTCCGTTCTCAGTGCATGGCAATGGAGGCGTTTGCCTGACCGTAGCGCCTGGAACAGTCCGTTGCAGGGGTGGAAGGGGTCTCCCATGAAGTTATTTGCTCTGGAGTTGCAATCCTGATGTATAGTCCTGCAAAGGGGCGAAAGTTCCCATAGTGCGTCCGGCCGATCACTACTCTCTGCAGAGCCTTCTTGTCCTTGGCAGAGCAACCCCCAGACGAGATGGTACTGTTCCCGGACAAGATGCTTTCCACTGCCGCTGCGTAGAAGCACTGGAGGATGCTCGGAGACACTCTGAATTTCCTCAATTGCCTGAGGTGGTAAAGGCGCTGCCTTGCCTTACTCACCAGTGCTGAGGCGTGTGATGCCCATGTCGTATCCTCGGAGATGTGGACTCCCAGATATTTAAAACAGTTCACCCTATCCACAGGATCCCCATTTATCCTCAATGGAGTGTACGTCCTCAGATGATGTGCCCTCCTAAAGTCCATGATCAGCTCCTTCGTTTTTTTGATGTTCAAGAGGAGGCTGTTATCCTGGCACCAGAGTGCTAGATCAGCCACCTCCTCCCGGTAGGCCTTCTCATCGTTGTCTGAGATCAGGCCCACCACCACAGTGTCATCAGCAAACTTAATTATTGAATTGGAGCTGTTTATTTATGTGTCTATATAAAGTCTATGGTATATGGACACACTGAACTGTTCTGTATTAATGCTTACTATGTTTCATTGTGCTGCAGCAAGCAAGAATTTCATTGTCCACTCTGGGGCACATGACAAGCAAACTCTCTTGATTCTTAACTACATTGTAACAAGTGATGGCGTCCACTGATTGGCGCCGGAAGCTTGCGTACGTTTCGGTGACGGACGATGACAGCGAAGTCAACGTTTGAAACACGGAAGACGGACACGAAAGAAGAAGAAGTTTATTTTAGTTTAGAAATACAGCGCGGAAACAAGCCCATCGGCCCACCGAGTCACACCGGCCAGCGATCCATACACTAGTTCTACCCTACACACTAGGGGGCAACTTACAGAAACCAATTAACCTACATACCCGCACGTCTTTGGGGTGTGGGAGGAAACCGGAGCACCGGGATGAAATATACACGCGGTCACGGGGAGAACGTACATACCGTACTACGGACAGACAGCAGTTGTCCATCACCTTGTTCATCAGTCATTGAAAGTAAGCATGCAGGTACAGCAGGCAGTGAAGAAAGCGAATGTTGGCCCTCATAACAAGAGCAGCTGAGTTCAGGAGCAAACAGGTCCTCCTGCAGTTGTATAGGGCCCCAGTGAGACCACACCTGGAGTATTGTGTGCAGTTTTGGTCCCCTAATTTGAGGAAAGACATTCTTGTTATTGTGGGAGTCCAGCGTAGGTTTTCAAGGTTTATTCCCGGGATGGCGGGACTGTCATATGCTGAGAGAATGGAGTGGCTGGGCTTGTACACTCTGGAGTTTAGAAGGATGAGAGGGTATGTTATTGAAACATATAAGATTATTATGGGTTTGGACATGATAGAGGCAGGAAACATATTCCCGATGTTGGGGGAGTCTAGAACCAGGGGCCACAGATTAAGAATAAGGAGTAAGCCATTTAGAACGGAGACGAGGAAACACTTTTTCACACAGAGAGTTGTGAGTCTGTGGAATTCTCTGCCTCAGGGGGCGGTGGAGGCAGGTTCTCTGGATACTTTCAAGAGAGAGCTAGATTGGGCTCTTAAAGATGGCGGAGTCAGGGGATATGGGGGGAAGGCAGGAACGGGGTACTGATTGTGGATGATCAGCCATGATCACATTGAATAGCGGTGCTGGCTCGAAGGGCCGAATGGCCCTCCTCCTAAACCTATTGTCTATTGTCTATTGTAGTCGGGATCGAACTGGGGTCTCTGGCGCTGCGAGGCAGCAACTCTACCGCTGCGCTACCTCGTGCCACCTCGGTTCAGTGGCTGGCACATGTAGCTTGAAGTTAGAACAAAGTTGTGCGTGAAGAATTGTTCCCACCTGAAACATTACCTGTTCTACACGTCACTGAAGTCAAACCCAGCTCACCAGGTGACCACACTATAAGGTGTGCACAGAAACAAAGTAAACACTCACCATATCTCTGTTTGTAATCTTTGCAGAAGTGCAAAAAAAACCTCCCTTAATACTGAACCTCGCAACCGAGCTGATTACACCATTTACCTGATAAAACTAACTTTGACCCGTCCAACTGAAATCAGTTTCAATGTTTGAGTCTCAGATTTTTGCTGATAGACTTGTTTATTCGTTTCAAAGAAGGGGTATTGAAAAGATATCTTATTGACTGCCCATTGTGAAAGTCTAACACTCTTAAGAGTGCGAAATGCCTTTTTTCTCAGCCCAACCCAGCCCAGCCCATCCGATCTAACACTGGAACTCTCCTGGTGAAGTCCTACCTCCTGAGTCAGATGCCTGAGTCAGAAGATATTACACATTCCCTGGAGAAAAAAGATACCTGTCTGGCAGGAAAAATAAAACGGGGAAGGCGGCTCAACCGTGGCTGACGAGGGGAATCAGGGATAGTGTTAAATCCAAGGAAGAGGCATATAAATTGGCCAGAGGAAGCAGCCAACCGGAGGACTGGGAGAAATTTAGAACTCAACAGTGGAGGACAAAGGGGTTAATTAAGGGCATGTCCCACTTTCACGACCTAATTCACGACCTCTGCCGAGTTTGCCTTTGACTCATACTCGCAGCATGGTCGTCACAAGGTCGTAAGTAGGTCGTAGGTAGGTCGTGATGCTAGTCGTAGGTACTCGTGGCATCAAGTAGGTCGGGGCGTTTTTTCTAGCCTGATGAAAAATGTCCACGAGTAAAAAAGGTCGTGAATTAGGTCGTGGAAGTGGGTCAGGCCCTTTAAGAGGGTTACAAAAGAACATGAAAGAAAGCTTGTGGGAATATAAAAACTGACTGTAAAAGCTTCTTTAGATATGTAAAAAGGAAAAGATTAGTGAAGACAAATGTAGGTCCCTTACAGTCAGAGACAGGTGAATTTATAATGGGAAACAAGGAAATGGCAGAACAGTTAAACCAGTACTTTGGTTCTGTCTTCACTAAGGAAGACACGTATAATCTCCCAGAAATACTAGGGGATCGAGGATCTAGTGGGAGGGAGGAACTGAAGGGAATCTACGTTAGACAGGAAATGGTAAACTGTTGGGACTGAAGGCAGATAAATCCCCAGGGCCTGATGGTCTGCATCCCAGAGTACTCAAGAGGGTGGCCCTAGAAATCGCGAATGCATTGGTGGTCATTTTCCAATGTTCTCTCGACACTGGATCAGTTCCTGTGGACTGGAGGGTAGCCAATGTCACCCCGCTTTTTAAGAAAGGAGGGAGAGAGAAAACAGGGAATTATAGACCAGTTAGCCTTACATCGGTAGTGGGGAAGATGCTGGAGTTGATTATTAAAGATGTAATAGCAGCGCATTTGGAAAGCAGTGACGGGATCGGTCAAAGTCAGCATGGATTTATGAAGGGAAATCATGCTTGACTAATCTTTTTGGACTTTTTTGAGGATGTAACAAGTAGAATCGATAAGGGAGAGCCAGTGGATGTGGTGTATCTGGACTTTCAAAAAGCCTTTGGAAGGTCCCACACAAGAGATTAGTGTGCAAAATTAGAGCACATGGTATTGGGGTAGGGCATTGACATGGATAGAGAACTGGTTGGCAGACAGGAAACAAAGAGTAGGAAATAACGGGTCCTTTTCAGAATGGCAGGTAGTGACTAGTTGGGGCCGCAAGGATCGGTGCTGGGTTATTAATCCCAGTTATTTACAATGTATATTAATGATTTAGACAAGGGAATTAAATGTGATATCTCCAAGTTTGCGGATGACACAAAACTGGGTGGCAGTGTGAACTGCGATGAGGATGCTAGGAGGCTGCAGGGTGACTTGGATGGTTGGGTGAGTGGGCAGAAGCATGGCAGATGCCGTCTAATGTGGATAAATGTGAGGTTATCCACTTTGGTGGCAAGAAGAGGAAGGCAGATTATTATGTGAATGGTGTCAGATTAGGAAAACGGGAGGTGCAACAACACCTAGGTGTGCTTGTACATCAGTCACTGAAAGTAAGCATGCAGGTAGAGCAGGCAGTGAAGAAAGCTAATGGCATGTTGGCCTTCATTGCAAGAGGATTTGTTTAGGAGCAAAGAGATCCTACTGCAGTTGTACAGGGCCCTAGTGAGACCGCACCTGGAATATTGTGTGCAATTTAGGTCTCCTAATTTGAGGAAGGACATTCTTGCTATTGAGGGAGTGCAGCGTAGGTTCACCAGGTTAATTCCTGGGATGGCGAGACTGACATATGATGAAAGAATGGGTTGATTGGGCTTGTATTTACTGGAGTTTAGAAGGATGAGATGGAAATCTTATGGAAACATATAAAATTCTTTAAGGATTGGACAGACTAGATGCAGACAAAATGTTCCCGATGTTGGGGGAGTCCAGAACCAGGGGGTCACAGTTTAAGAATAAGGGACTGAGATGAGGAAAAAATTCTTCACCCAGAGAGTTGTGAATCTGGAATTCTCTGCCACAGAAGGCAGTGGAGGCCGATTCACTAGATGTTTACAAGAGAGAGTTAGATATAGCTTTTGGGCTAAAGGAATCAAGGGACATGGGGGAAAAGCAGGAACGGGGTACTGATTTTAGATGATCAGCCATGATCATATTAAAAGGCGGAGCTGGCTCGAAGGGCCGAATGACCTACTCCTGCACCATGTTTCTATGTAAAATGCTGGCAGGCTGCATCTCTGGAGAGAAGGAATTGGTGACGTTTCGGAACAGACTGAAGAAGAGTCTGAAGTAATGGCTCGATCCTAAATGTCATCCCCAGAGTAGCTGCCTGCCCCGCTGTGTAACTCCAGCATCTTGTGTCTATCTTCGGTGTAAACCAGCATCTGCAATTTCCTCCTACATCACATATTTGTCTGTTTGTATTTTCTTCATGTGTATATATTTGTTTTTTTTTAGTATATATATATGAAATTTTCTATTGTTTATTTTGAGTTTTACACAGTAGCTCAGTCGCTCAGGCAGAGTCTCAGGAGAACATTGATAGGTGATGTTTCAGGTCTGCAGCCTCCTCAGTTTTTAGTGGATTATGCATGGTGGAACCATGCCCTTCGGCCCACCAAGCCCGTGCCGACCACATGCGCCAGCTCTATCCTACACACACAGGGAACAGTTAATCGAAGTCAATTAACCTTGCTTGTCTTTGGGATGTGGGAGTAAACCGGAACCCTCGGGGAGAACGGACAAACTCCATACAGGCAGCACCCGCGGTCAGGATTGAACAGGGGGTCTCTGGAACTGCGAGGCAGCAACTTTACTGCTGCGCCACCGTGTCTTCTTCAGACGCAAAATTGACATTTCAGATCAGGATCTGTGTTTAGATTTTAGCCGTTACCCGAAATGTTGCCTATCCATGTTCTCCTGATAGAAACATAGAAACATAGAAATTAGGTGCAGGAGTAGGCCATTCGGCCCTTTCGAGCCTGCACCGCCATTCAATATGATCATGGCTGATCATCCAACTCAGTATCCCGTACCTGCCTTCTCTCCATACCCTCTGATCCCTTTAGCCACAAGGGCCACATCTAACTCCCTCTTAAATATAGCCAATGAACTGGCCTCAACTACCCTCTGCGGCAGAGAGTTCCAGAGATTCACCACTCTCTGTGATGCTGCTGGACCCGCTGAGTTATTCCAGCTCTTGGTGTCTTCCCGTCCTTGCCATGCCCATTGCTTCTTCATTCATGTCGTCTTCCCCCTTGCAAGAGAGACCTTCCTCCAGAATCCCACCTCTGGCCTCCTATCCACTAGATCTACCCTGGAGATTGGCGCAAAGGTGGAGTTGCTGCCTTATGCCCCTGTCCCACTTAGGAAACCTGAACGGAAACCTCTGGAGACTTTGCGCCCCGCCCAAGGTTTCCGAGCGGTTCCCGGAGGTTTTTGTCAGTCTCCACTACCTGCAACCTCCGGCAACCACCTGCAACCTCCGGGAACCGCACGGAAACGCCACGTTGGGTGGGGCGCAAAGTCTCCAGAGGTTTCCGTTCAGGTTTCCCAAGTGGGACAGGGGCATTACAGCGTCAGAGAGACCCGGGTTCGATCCTGACTACGGGTGCCGTCTGTATAGAGTATGTACGTTCTCCTCATGACCCACGTGGGTTTTCTCCGGGTGCTCCGGTTTCCCCCCACACTCCAAATTGGTAGGTTAATCCACTTCTGTAAAATTGTTAAAATCGCCTCTAGTGCGTGTAGGATAGTGCTAATGTACGGGGAGAGGATCGCTGGTTGGCATGGACTCAGTGGGCTGAAGGGCCTGTTTCGGTGCTGTAGCTCCAAGCTTTAAATGTTAAACAGTCTCTCCACGATCTTCCAGTCTATTAATCATTCACCAGTATTGTTGCGGCCACATTCGTTACACTTCCTCCAGACAGAGTTATTGTTTTTCAATTTGTCGAGTAATTTCCTTTTCTGTCTTGCACGATCATTTTTTTTTGTCATTCAATATCTCTTTCCTTTGACCCAATCTCAGTCCCACCCTTTTGCGCTTCCATCCACTCGTACAGAACCGGTGACGTTTAGTGTCGTTCAGTTTAGTTTAGGGATACAGCGCGGAAACAGGCCCTTCGTCCCTTCAAGTCGACTCCGCGCCGACCAGCGATCCCCCGCACTCTATCCATATCCTACACACACTGGGGACAATTAACCTACAAACCTGTATGTCTTTGGAGTGTGGGAGAACCCGAAGATCTCGGAGAAAACCCACGCAGGTCACGGGGAGAACGTACAAACTCCATACTGACAGAACCCGTGGTCAGGATCGAACACGGGGTCTCTGGTGCTGTGAGGCAGCAACTCTACCGCTCCGCAACCGTGCCGAATGGCTTCTCCGCTCGCTCTGTTTTGATGAGAGATCAGCAACCTGGGAGATTTTTTTTCCACTTTTAATTTAATTTTAATTTCAAGTTTTTGTGCACCTTGTGACTGTTGGCAGACCAATTACCCTATGGGGATGAATAAAGATCTATGAGTGAAGCCCAGTGGCAGGTTTAACCACCACATTCCACAGGGTATCAGCACCCCAGGCCAAGCTGAACCAAGTACTGTCCCACCAACGGGCATGAGTCCGGAGCCCAACCAGCCACAATCAGCGCTAGAGAGGAAGATGGAAGGAAAAAAGCCGAATGGAGCAGTCACTGGCTGTGGCTGAAGAGAAAAGATGCTGTCCTGGGCTGCCACGTGACCATCTAGAGGCTAACCATAAGACACACACCCGGGTCTGATCACCCTGCGGTGGGCCTGCCTCGATTGAGGATGTCTTGTGATAAAAGGCCGAAACACCCAGTGATGTTGAGGTACACAACTGAAGATGTGTCTGATTGGTAGCAAATTCACCTAGTGGTCACCCCCATGAATACCGGGTGTCAGTTGTGGTGAAGAACCTTAGGGATTGTAACATCCAGTCCTACTAATCAATGTGGTATGGTATGGTATTGTCACCTCTGTCTCTCTGTCGCTGATATCTTATCCATCCATCACGGCACTTTCTACTGATGTAATTTTTAAATTGTACAAGGCATTGGTGAGGCCAATTCTGGAGTATGGTGTACAATTTTGGTCGCCTAATTATAGGAAGGATGTCAACAAAATAGAGAGAGTACAGAGGAGATTTACTAGATTTACTACTGTTGCCTGGGTTTCAGCAACTAAGTTACAGAGAAAGGTTGAACAAGTTAGGGCTTTATTCTTTGGAGAGCAGAAGGTTAAGGGGGGACTTGATAGAGGTTTTTAAACTGATGAGAGGGATAGACAGAGTTGACGTGGAAAAGCTTTTCCCACTGAGAGTAGGGAAGATACAAACAAGGGGACATGACTTGAGAATTAAGGGACTGAAGTTTAGGGGTAACATGAGGGGGAACTTCTTTACTCAGAGAGTGGTAGCTGTGTGGAATGAGCTTCCAGTGAAGGTGGTGGAGGCAGGTTCGTTTTTATCATTTAAAAATGAATTGGATAGTTATATGGATGGGAAGGGAATGGAGGGATATGGTCTGAGCGCAGGTATATGGGACTAGGGGAGATTATGTGTTCGGCACGGACCAGAAGGGTCGAGATGGCCTGTTTCCGTGCTGTAATTGTTATATGGTTATATGGTTATAAGTTTCAATATTAAATCTACATGTGTGAGCATGAACTTCCTAACCATCTTATATCCCATTATTTTATTTCGCACCGAGATAGGCGCATAAAAACTCCGCAGATCCCCGGGAGAGGGCCAGATGTGTTATGTAATAGGATGTTGCCACAGCTGCTCTTTGGACTGACACGCCCCACAAAATCCGCCCACTTTGATCATTAAGAACGAGGAGTCGGCCATTTAGGACTGAGATGAGGAAAAATCTTCTTCACCCAGAGCGTTGTGAACCTGAGGGTTTCTCTGCCACAGAAGGCAGGGGAGGCCAATTCACTGGATGTTTTCAAGAGAGAGTTCGATTAATCTTTGGGCTAAAGGAATCAAGGGATATGTGGAGAAAGCGGGAATGGGGTACTCGCTAGAATTTAGAAGATTGAGGGGGGATCTTATCGGAAACTTACAAAATTCTTAAGGGGTTGGACGGGCTAGATGCAGGAAGATTGTTCCCGATGTTGGGGAAGTCCAGAACAAGGGGTCACAGTTTAAGAATAAGGGGGAAATCTTTTAGGACTGAGCTGAGAAAAACATTTTTTACACTGAGAGTGATGAATCTCTGGAATTCTCTGCCACAGAAGGTAGTTGAGGCCAGATCATTGGCTATATTTAAGAGGGAGTTAGATGTGGCCCTGGTGGCTAAAGGGATCAGGGGGTATGGAGAGAAGGCAGGTACAGGATACTGAGTTGGATGATCAACCATGATCATATTGAATGGTGGTGCAGGCTCGAAGGGCCAAATGGCCTACTCCTGCACCTATTTTCTATGTTTCCGGTAATTTAACCTGTGCCTGTAGCAACAATGCTATTCTCTGACTGAGGATGTGTAGGAAGGAACTGTAGATGCTGGTTTACACCGAAGATAGGCACAAAATGCTGGAGTAACTCAGCGGGCCAGGCAGTATCTCTGGAGAGAAGGAATGGGTGACGTTTCGCATCGAGATCCTTCTTCTCTATAACATGCAGATAAATATGTAATAATAAGAATGACATCGCATTAATAACTGTGATCTTCTTAGGACCCCTTCGGTCATGGCTGACCATGGGTGTCTCCAGGGTTGGAGGACGCCTGTGCGTGACTTTGTTTAACGTGGGGAGACTGGTGCACAGACAGCCGCCCCACGGTCCTTGACAGATCTGGGTCAGGGTCCAGTGGCATGGAGTCCAAGACGACCGGAGACCCTTTTCTGCCGCAGCCTTCATCCATCCGCCTTCCCAGCCGTTGTGACGTTAGCTCCACTAAGGTCAGCCGTCGTCCTCCGCCTGTTCCACCATTGAGGTCTTGGTTGGATCGCTCTTTGTCAGAGACTAGACCTCCCCCTCGACCTTACCGCCATGGGTGGCCCTACCAGGAGCAAAGCTCCAGACGGCAGCATCGCTCACAGGATCTCAGGTCCACACAAGCTTCTCCACCACGACAAGGTGACAACCCACGGAGAAGACTGTAAGACTAGGAACGCAATAGAGCATAGAGCAGTCTGTGGAGCAATCAGAGACACAGTCCAAGGAAGACCGCAGCTGCTGAGGTTCGTGTTGTGCAGTGTTCAGGAGTCATAGAGTGATACAGCGTCTTTCGTCTCTCAACTTGCCCACACCGGCCAACATGTCCCTTCTACACTAGTCCCACCTGCCTGCGTTTGGATCATATCCCTCTAAACCTGTCCTATCCATGTACCTGCCCAAATGGTTCTTAAACATGGTGATAGTCCCTGCCTCAACTACCTCCTCCGGCAACTCGTTCCATACACCCACCACCCTTCATGTAAAAAAAAGTTGCCCCTCGGCTTCCTATTCAATCTTTCCCCCCTCACTTAGAAACATAGAAACATAGAAAGTAGGTGCGAGAGCAGACCACCAGGTCCATCGAGCCCGCACCGCCATTCGCTCATGGCTGAACACTAAACAGACACACTTACCCACAAACAGTAGACACAAGACACAGAACACAAGACACTACCCTCCCCTTTATACCGCTATCACCCCTCTCCACCCCAAGAACCTCGTGATCTCCTGGGGGAGGCAAAAAACTGGATAAAAACCCAGGTCCAATTCGGGAAAAAAATCCGTATACTAACCATACCTAGGTCCATATCCCTGCCCTCTCCCCGTAGCCCCTTATCCCCTTGGCAGCTAAAAAAACATCTATTTTAGTCTTAAATATATTTAAAGTTTCTGCTTCCACTGCTCCCTGGGGCAGTGAATTCCATAAATTAACCACCCTCTGGGTGAAGAAGTTCTTCCTCATCTCAGTTTTAAAAGAGCCCCCCCTTATTCTGCAACTATGTCCCCTAGTTCTAGTTTCCCCGATCATTGGGAACATCCTCGGTGCATCCACCCGATCAAGGCCCCTCACGATCTTATATGTTTCAATGAGATCGCCTCTCATTCTTCTAAACTCCAAAGAGTAGAGTTCCAGCCTACTTAACCTTTCCTCATATGTCAATCCCCTCATTGCAGGAATTAATCTTGTAAACCTTCGCTGCACTGCCTCCAGGGCTAGTACATCCTTTCTTAAGTATGGACCCCAGAACTGTACACAGTATTCCAAATGTGGTCTCACTAATACTGTGTACAGCTTTAAACCGGTTGTTGATTTCCCTACTCTGGGTAAAAGACTCTGTGCAGTCACCCTATCAATCCCTCTTATGATTTTGTACACCTCCATAATATCACCCCTCACAAAATGCTGGACTGACTCAGCGGGTCAGGCGGCATCTCTGGCGAAAAAGAATAGGTGATGTTTCGGGTCAAGACCGTTCTTCACCCAAAACGTCGCCCATTCCTTTTCTCCAGAGGTGCTGCCTGACCCCGTTGAGTTACTCCAGATGTTTGTGTCTGTGATTGTCGTTTAGGGATGGCATGGTCCCAAGGGTACAGTTCTGGGCACCGTGTTACAGGAAAGATGTTGCCAAGCTGGAGAAGGTTTACGAGGATGTTGCCAGGACTAGAGGGCGTAAGCTATAGAGAGACAATCGGGCAGAGTCTCTTGACCAGAGTAGTGGAACCGAGGACAAAGAGGGACAGAAGTTTCAGGTGAAGGGCAAAAATGAAACAAGAATCTGACGAGTAACTTTTTAGACAATATACAATAGACAATAGGTGCAGGAGTAGGCCCTTCGAGCCAACACCGCCATTTAATGTGATCATGGCTGATCATCACCAATCAGTACCCCGTTCCTGCCTTCTCCCCATATACCCTGACTCCACTATTTTTAAGAGCCCTATCTAGCTCTCTCTTGAAAGCATCCAGAGAACCCGCCTCCACCGCCCTCTGAGGCAGAGAACTCCACAGACTCACCACTCCCTGTGAGAAAAAGTTCCTCGTCTCCGTTCTAAATGGCTTACTCCTTATTCTTAAACTGTGGCCCCTGGTTTTTCACACAAGGGTGTATGGAACGAGCTACCAGAGGAGGTAGTTGAGGCAGGGACTATCACAATGTTTAAGAAACAGTTTTGGGCCTGTGCCACTTACGCGACTTTTTCGGCGCTGACTGTCCACACCCGTCATAGGTCTTTGCAGGTTGCCGAAAGTCTTCAACACGCTGAAAATTCAACGGCGACCAGAAAGACGCTACGACTCTTTGGGCGACTGAGGAGACGACTCACGACCATACAAGCGACACCCCGGGACATGTCGCTGGGTGAAGCCTGTTTGGTCGTGAGTGGTCGCCCTTCAGACAGGCACATGGATAGGACAGATTTGGAGGGGTATGGAGCAAACGTGGGCTGGTGTAGCTGGGACATGTTGGGCTGGAGTGGGCAAGTTGGGCCGAAGGGCCTGTTTCTATACCGTATCACTCTATGACTAAGAGGGATGCATTGTTGTGAACTGTATGTCTATGCGGGGAATAAAGCAATTGATTTCTTGTTGTCTATGTGAAGAATTACAGCCTGGCAAGACCTCTGGTATTTATGAATGTTGCAGATCCAGCCTCCGTTCTATTCCTGCAGGCAGCCCGCGCTTTGTAACCAAACTCAGGTTGCTATTAATAACTACATGGCGAAAAGTTTGGGTCTGTACTAATAACACCACTGCCAAGCCTTCAGTGGCACAATCAAATTCAAAGTCAAAATAGATTAAGTCGAGTCGATGTAGCAGAGAGTTTTAAAATCCCTGGTATGGAATTCAAAACAACACAAAACGTGCAAAGAACATGTTTTGGGGTGGTTGGCGTGACTACTAACGCAATGCTGGGTGGGGCGTTAAGGGGCTGTCCCACTTGGGCGACCTAATCCGCGAGTTCTGGCGAGTTTGCCATCGACTCATACTCGCAGCATGGTCGACACGAGGTCGTAGGAGGTCTTCGTAACTCTCCTTCATGCTCGGGAGTGGTCGAGGCCTCGAGTACTCGACGCCTCAGCAGGGTCGCTGCGTTTCTTTTCAATATGTTAAAAAATGTCCGCGGGTAAAAAATGGACGCCATGGAAAAAATCGATACTTTTTTTACTCGTAGGTTTAGTCGAAGTAGGTCGTAGTAGGTCGGCATGTAATTTGTACTTAATCGAGGGTAGTCGAAGGTAGTTGAAGGTAGTCATAGATAGTCTTCATCATAGTCGAAGGGAGGTTGAAGAGAGGTCGAAGGGATGGCGTGGTCCCAAGGGTACAGTTCTGGGCACCGTGTTACAGGAAAGATGTCTCCACTATTCAGTGTTCAATTTTTCCGAAGTTAGTTGTAGCTAGTCTTCAACATTGTCGAAGGAGGTGGAAGGAGGTCTTCAACGTCATTTTTTCAAACTCTTCTAAACTCGCCAATTAGGTCACCCAAGTGGGACAGCCCCTTTATGATTTCTGTGTCACGTTGATGGGCCTGTCCCACTTAGGTGACTTTTTAGGCGACTGCAGGAGACTATGCAGTCGCAACATGTTCGCGGGTGGTAGCCGGGGAGTCGCCTTCATAGTCTTGAGGAGTTCCCGCATTCTGGAAACTAGTCGTGGCCTCATTATGGTGAATGTTTCAACATGAAAAACTAGCGGTGACTAGCATGAAGCTGCCATGGAGAGTAGCGAGAAAAAGTCACCCTTTCCTTCTCTCCAGCGATGTTACCTGTCCCGCTGAGTTACTCCAGCTTTTTGTGTCTACCTGTTTCAGGCATTGCTTTCTGCAGCATACATTTTATAAAACCATCACCTGTCACTGGAATCCAACCTTCTCATAGATGATAACGTGATAAGATGATAGGGGACATTTCAGGTCGAGAACCTTTTTCACAATAACATGCCAGATGAATGAATGAAAAAAAAAGAATGAATAAGTTTATTGGCCAAGTATTCACATACAAGGAATTTGCCTTGGTGCTTCGCCCGCAAGTGACAACATGACATACAGTGACTGTTAGGAATGACACTTAACAATAAAACATTATTGATTAAACATGTGAATTCAATAAAACACCAGAGCAAAAGGAGGCTACAGATTTTTGGTTATTGAGTAGAGCGACTGCTCGTGGAAAAAAAGCTGTTTTTATGTCTGGCTGTGGCGGCTTTGACAGTCCGGCGTTGCCTTCCAGAGGGAAGTGGTTCAAAGAGTTTGTGGCCAGGGTGAGAGGGGTCAGAGATGATCTTTTCTCTGCACCTTTTCCCGATGGGAGAGAGGAGAAGAGGGAGCAGCTGGGGTGCAAGTCATCCTTGATTGTGCTGCTGGCCTTGCCGAGGCAGCGTGAGGTGTAGATGGAGTCAATGGAAGGGAGGTTGGTGTGTGTGATGGTCTGGGCTACGTCCACAATAGATGGACCACTCTTGAACCATATCACCTATTTCGCCTCTTTAGCGCAACTGCGTCGCGGCGCGGTGGCGCAGCGGTAGACTTGCGCCAGAGACCCAGGTTCGATCCTGACTGCGGGTGCTGTCGGTACGGAGTTTGTATGTTCTCCCCGTGACCTGTGTGGACGGCATACAGGTTTGTAGGTTGATTGGCTTTGATATAAATGTAAATTGTGAGTGGGATAGAGCTAGTGTGCGGGGATCGCTGGTCGGTCGGTGTACGAGATTAAGTTACTTAAAATTAGAGATCTCGATGTTCATGCCGTACGATTGTGAGCTACCCAAGCTAAATAGGTGCTGTTCCTCCAATTTGGGGAAACATCAAAGAGGTTGCCTTTTCAGAGATCCTTCTTCCAAATTCCAGCTTTAATAATCTGATTAGGAATGACACATAAACATTAAACATTAATAATATATAATGATAAATATGTCACAATCAAAATGACAAAATATTAATGATTGCAATACTAGGTAGCCAATAGTGCATAAACCAGTCTGTGATGCAATCAAAGACGCAGTCCAAAGAAGATCGTAATAGCTGAGGTTAGTGTTGTGAAGTGTTCAGCAAGTTTGAATAATACAGTGGAAACAGGTCCTTCGGCCCAAACCATCACCCTCGCTGGGATTCAACCTTCTGACAGATGATAGCAAGTCCATGCGTCATGTTTATAAGTGATAGGTGCAGAATTAGGCCATTCGGCCCATCAGGTGTACTCCGCCATTCAATCATGGCTGATCTATCTCTCCTTGCGAACCCTATTCTCCTGCCTTCTCCCCATGACCTCTGACACCACACTAATCAAGATTCAAGAATCCATCTATCTCTGCCTTAAAAATATCCATTGACTTGGCCTCCGCAGCAATCTGTGGCAATGAGTTCCACAGGTCCGCCACCCTCTGGCTAGAGAAATTCCTCCTGGACTCTCCCACTAGTGGAAACATCCTCTCCACACCCACTCTATCCAGGCCATTCACTATTGGACAATAGACAATAAACAATAGGTGCAGTAGTAGGCCATTCGGCCCTCCGAGCCAGCGAGGTAAGTTCCAATGTGTTCTCCATCATCCCATGAGTTTGTTGATCTGCTTCTGTGGCTAGCAAGCAAATAGCAAATGGCCCTTGTGGCTAAAGGGGGTATGGTGAGAAAGCAGGTACTTGATACTGAGTTGGATGGTCAGCCATGATCATATTGAATGGCGGTGCAGGCTCGAAGGGCCGAATGGCCTACTCCTGCACCTATTTTCTATGTTTCTATGTTTCTAGCCGCCCGTGTTAGGCACCATCATGGAAGCATCATACGTGGGTACAAAAGTGTGAAAACGCACACCTCCAGATTCAGGGACAATTTTGGGTCAAAATCCTTCTTCATCATCTTCTGTTGGGTTTCATTGTCTGTAACTCATTTTCACCAAGCCCACAGCTAACAGCGGCCTGTTTCCTTTATCATTGTATCTTTTTTGCACATCATTCATTCATTTGCTCTACGTCTCTCCACATCACCATCTATATCTCTCGTTTCCCTCTCCCCTGACTCTCAGTCAGTCTGACCCGAAACATCTCCCATTCCTTCTCTCCAGAGATGCTGCCTGTCCCGCTGAGTTACTGCAGCTTTTCCTGTCCATCTTCGGTGTAAACCAGCATCTGCAGTTCCTTTCTACACAGATGTAATCAAAGGCTCCATGTTGCCTTGGCCCAGCCTGGGCGAGTAAAGGCCCTGCCTTATACGGTTGGAAGTTTGTTCAAGTCCAACCTAGTACCTGAGACAATAATGGGCAGCAGAGATGTGTAAATACATTGAGATTCATGGCTGTGTGTGAATTGTGTCATCGCTCAGCATGTAAAGGCAAGTAATCTACTTAGTCTGATAATCATACGGTCATAAGGAAGATGAGTAGAATTAGGCCATTCGGCCCATCAAGTCTACTTTGCCATTCAATCATGGCTGATCTTCCTCTCCCTCCTAACCCCCATTCTCCTGCCTTCTCCCCATAACCTCCGACACCCGTACTGATCAAGATTCTATCTATCTCTGGTACACAAAATTGCTGGAGAAACTCAGCGGGTGCAGCAACATCTATGGAGCGAGCTTCGCTCCATAGATGCTGCTGCACCCGCTGAGTTTCTCCAGCAATTTTGTGTACCTTCGATCTTCCAGCATCTGCAGTTCCCTCTTGAACATTCTATCTATCTCTGCCTCTCAAGTTCATTTTGGTTAAACTTTAGTTTGGTTTAGTTTAGTTTAGTTTAGTTTAGTTTAGTTTAGTTTAGTTTAGTTTAGTTTAGTTTAGTTTAGTTTAGTTTAGAGATACAGCGCGGAAACAGGCCCCTCAGCCCAATGCAGGCCACGGGGAGAACGTGCAAACTCCGCACAGACAGCACCCATGGTCAGGACCAAACCCGGGTCTTTGACGCTGTTAGGCAGCAACTCTACCGCTGCGCCACCGTGCCAGCCTAAAGATGCTAATGTACGCTATAGACAATTTTTGAATGCTAAAAACATAAAGATGGATAATATACATATCTGACTCACTTTTACACCACTTTTCTTTTCACTGCTTGGATGGTTAGACTAAATACATTTCACTTCCCACATGATGTTGACTGGCCTTAACAAGGGGAACCCACATGCTCTACAAAGTGATTTATGTCCACATGTTTATTTAAAAATTAAACAGCACATGCTGAAATAATTTAGTATCTAACAGGCAGCATCTTTCTTGCGTTGATTTATTAATAATGCATTTGTTTGAATGGGGTGTCTGAAAACTGGTGTATTTAGTCTCGAGAGTCATAGAGTCATAGAATCATAGTCATACTGGGTGGAAACAGGCCCTTCGGCCCAACTTGCTCAAACCGACCAATGTGTCCCAACTACACTTTATTGCAAGAATGGAGATTAATAAAAAATTGGCTTTTTTTTTAGATACAAATCCGATCAAAATGAAAACTATTTCAAAAACCAGTCTGGCCTGTTTAGGTAGACGCAAGTGGTGGAGAAACTCAGCGGGTGCAGCAGCATCTACGGAGCGAAGGAAATAGGCAACGTTTTGGGCCGAAACCCTTCTGCACCCACTGAGATTCTCCAGCACTTTTGTCCACCTTCGATTTTCCAGCATCTGCAGTTCCTTCTTAAACAATGGGCTGTTTAGGATTGCCTTTGCCGATTTCCACATCACCATTTTAATCTGCTTCCCGACGGCAGTGTCCCCTCCCCGGTGTCCCCGCCTTTTTGATGTGATACTTCCGTGTGACAGGGACCCAACGGGTCCACGCTTGGTCTAGTCTCCCTCTAAACCGGTCCTATCCATGTACTTGTCAAATTGTTTACGATACGATGAAATATGATAGAACTTTATATATCCCAGGAGGGAAATTGGTCTGCCAACAGTCATAGAACACAACAAGATACATGAAACATTGGGGTGTGGGGGGGAGGGGGGTGTAGTCAGTCTACTCCAAGACAGAAGGGGATGAGCTTCCAGTGGAAGTGGTGGAGGCAGGTTCGTTGGTATCATTTAAAAATAAATTGGATAGGCATATGGATGAGAAGGGAATGGAGGGTTATGGTATGAGTGCAGGCAGGTAGGACTAAGGGAAAAAAAGTTGTGTCGGCACGGACTTGTAGGGCCGAGATGGCCTGTTTCCGTGCTGTAATTGTTATATGGTTATATGGTTATATGGGAAGAAATTCTACAGTTTGATAGCCACTGGCAAATAGGATCTGCTGGGGCGTTCTGTTCTGCATCTTGGTGGAAGCAAGTTTCTTAAACGTCGCGATAGTCCCAGCCTCAACTACCTCCTCTGGCAGCTCATTCCACACACCCGCCACCCTTGCTGTGAAAAAGTTACCCCTCAGATTCCTATTAAATCTTTCCCCCTTCGCCTTAATCCTATGGCCTCTGGTTTCCGACTTCCCTACTCTGGGGAAGAGACTGTTCGTCTACCCGATATATTCCTCTCATGATTTTGTACACCTCTATAAGATCGCCCCCATCCTCCTGCGCTCCAGGGAATGGAGTCCTAGCCTGCTCAACCTCTCTCTATAGCTCAGGCCCTCGAGTCCTGCCAACAACCTTGCTAATCTCCCTATCCAATCTGAACCCTATCTGTATCCAAATCTGTACCATGTCCAAGTTGACAACATATTTCGCATAACATGGAGCCCAGAAATGAACACACTAAAAGCGGCCTCACCAACATCTTATACAACTGTAACATTACCTCCCAACTTCTATACTCTAAGCTTAAGAGGAGGAAGGGCCGTTCGGCCCCTTAATTCCTGCTTTCCATTCAATGGGAAGTCAAACAATAACTCATCGTAGTTCCCTGTCAGATTCCTACGCCTCTCTAACTCGCTCTAAACGGCACGGTGGCGCAGCAGTAGAGCTACTGCTTTACACCGCCAGAGACCTGGGTTCGATCCTGACAATGGTTGATAGACACAATATGTTGGAGTAAAGGGCCTGTTCCACTTGGGCGTCATTTGCCCGGTCATTTACGCGACATCATTTCCGCATGGTGATGTGCACATGATATGCGCATGGTGCGTATATCACGCACGCATGACGTGCATTATGCGCACATGGTGACGTAGGCAGTGACGTCGGCGGTCGCGCGAAGCGCCCCAGGATTTTGGGATGTACAAAATCTTCCCGCGCCACCTGCATGATGCGCAAATGACGTTCAAGTGGGACAGGCCCTTAATGCCCCTGTCCCACTTAGGAAACCGGAACGGAGACTTTGTGCCCCACCCAAGGTTTCCGTGCGGTTCCCGGAGGTTTTTGTCAGTCTCCCTACCTGCTTCCACTACCTGCAACCTCCGGCAACCACCTGCAACCTCCTTTAATTCTGAGGCTATGACCAATGCCTCCGAGGCCTCAGACTCTCCCATTACATTCTCTCCACATCCACGCTATCCAAGCCTTTCACTATTTGGTACGTTTCAATGAGGCCCCCCCCCCCATCCTTCTAATCACCAGCGAGTACAGGCCCAGTGCCGACAAACGCTCATCATAGGTTAACGTGTTCATTCAGACAGATGGCGCAATGGGCTAGGTGTTCGGCTGGCAACCTGAAGGTGACTGGTTCGAATCCTGCTTGGAGTGTGTACTGTGGTTGTGTCCTTGGGCAAGACACTTCACCTACCTTTGCCTGGGACTAGTGATGGAAATTAGCTGCTGATTAGCTACAATCTGAGGAAAGACATTCTTGCTATAGAGGGA
Organism: Leucoraja erinaceus; assembly: GCF_028641065.1. NCBI lineage: Eukaryota > Metazoa > Chordata > Chondrichthyes > Rajiformes > Rajidae > Leucoraja > Leucoraja erinaceus. The sequence goes on along the minus strand of NC_073384.1, from coordinate 6,179,194 downwards.
GTACAGAGAAGGTTCACCAGACTGATTCCTGGGATGTCAGGACTTTCATATGAAGAAAGACTGGATAGACTCGGTTTGTACTCGCTAGAATTTAGAAGATTGAGGGGGGATCTTATTGAAACGTACAAAATTCTTAAGAGGTTGGACAGGCTAGATGCAGGAAGATTGTTCCCGATGTTGGGGAAGTCCAGAACAAGGGGTCACAGTTTAAGGATAAAGGGGAAATCTTTTAGGACCGAGATGAGGAAAACGTTTTTCACACAGAGAGTGGTAAATCTGTGGAATTCCCGCAGAAGGTAGTTGAGGCCAGTTCATTGGCTATATTTAAGAGGGAGTTAGATGTGGCCCTTGTGGCTAAAGGGATCAGGGGGTATGGAGAGAAGGCAGGTACAGGATACTGAGTTGGATGATCAGCCATGATCATATTGAATGGCGGTGCAGGCTCGAAGGGCCGAATGGCCTACTCCTGCACCTATTTTCTATGTTTCTATGTAATCTCGCATATTTACATGCAAAATGTTAATTAATATGCACTGTCCCTATAAACAAAACATTATTATTATTATTATTATTATTATTATTATTATTATTATTCCTAGTTGTTCGAGAAAGAACTGCCGATGCTGGAAAAATGGAAGGTAGACAAAAAATGCTGGAGAAACTCAGCGGGCGAGGCAGCGTCTATGGAGTGAAGGAATAGGCGACGTTTCGGGTCGAGACCCTTCTTCAGACTGATGGGTTCCCGGGGGCATTCTTGTAAACCACCTCTGGGCCCCCACATGAGCCTTCCTCCGATACGGAGCCCAACATTTCTCACACTGCTCCAAACACGGCCTGGCTTTTCCGCAAAGGAAATTTTGAGGCTGATTTATTTTCGACTTCGGCCTTCAAAACAGCCAAAGAATTTTCCCCACTGTTCAACTGCATTCTGGTACTTGCTCAGTTTCCCCTGCTGCGACTGGTTCAGAGCCCTCTGGCATTAGGCCAGCGGGCCAGTCGTTAACAATGATGAATATTACCACACATATAAACAGACTGTTGAAGGTTTAATGTGACAGGTTCATCTCAAGAAACGCTTGCATAAACCCAGGCTTCAGCCACTGGTGGGATTTTATTTTAACTGTCTCTTCACTGTCAAATACCGGAGGGCAAAGATTTACGGTGAGGGAGGGGGGGAGTTTAACGGAGATGTGCGGGGCAGGTCGTTTACACAGAGGGTGGTGGGTGCCTGGAACACGCTGTTGGTGGTGGAGGCAGATATACCACAGTGGCTTTTAAGAGGATTATCGATAGACGCATGGATATGACAATAGACAATAGACACTAGGTGCAGGAGTAGGCCATTCGGCCCTTCTAGCCAGCACCGTCATTCGATATGATCATGGCTGATCATCCCCAATCGGAACTCCGTTCCTGCCTTCTCCCCATATCCCCTATTTTTTTTAAGAGCCCTATCTAGCTCTCTCTTGACAGCATCCCGAGAACCTGCCTCCACCGCGCTCTGAGGCAGAGAATTCCACAGACTCACCACTCTCTGTGAGATAAAGTGTTTCCTCGTCTCCGTTCTAAATGGCTTACCCCTTTTTCTTAAACTGTGGCCCCTGGTTCTGGACTCCCCAAACATCGGGAACATGTTTCCTGCCTCTAGCGTGTCCAAACCCTTAACGACCTTAACAATCTGCAGTATGCAGGAATGGAGCCATGTAGGTTTAATGTGAGAGGGAAAAAATTGAATAGGAACCTGAAGGGCAAATTGTTCAAGTGTGGTGGGTGTATGGGAGGAACTGCCAGAGCAGGCATGGGCAGAGCAGGGACGGTGGCACAGCGGTAGAGTTGCTGCCTAAAGGGCCTGTCCCACTTTCACAACCTAATTCACCACCTCTGCCGAGTTTGCCCTTGACTCATACTCGCAGCATAGTCGCCACAAGGTCGTAGGAGGTCGTAGGTAGGTCGTAGCAGGCCGTGATGCTAGTTGTAGGTACTCGTGGCATCAAATAGGTCATGGGAATTTTGTCTAGCCTGATGAAAAATGTCCATGAGCAAAAAATGTCTTGAAAGTAGGACGGGCCCTGAACTCAGTGGGACAGACCCTTTACAGCGCCAGTGTCTCTGGCAATGTGAGGCAGCTACTCTACCGCTGCACCACCGTGGGTCTTGTGAAGAATATTTATCTCCCTTTCTAGCCCTTACCGGGATGGCGGGACTGTTATATGCTGAGAGAATGGAGCGGCTGGGCTTATACACTCTGCAGTTTAGAAGGATGAGAGGGAACCTTAGTGAAACATATAAGATTATTAAGGGTTTGGACACGCTAGAGGCAGGAAACATGTTCCCGATGTTGGGGGAGTCCAGAACCAGGGGCCACAGTTTAAGAATAAGGGATGTGCCATTTACACCGGAGACGAGGAAACAATTTTTCACACTGAGAGTTGTGAGTCTGTGGAGGCCGGTTCTTTGGATACTTTCAAGAGAGAGCTAGATAGGGCTCTTAAAGATAGCGGAGTCAGGGGATATGGAGAGACGGCAGGAACGGGGTACTGATTGGGGATGATCAGCCATGATCACATTGAATGGCGGTGCTGGCTCGAAGGGCTGAATGGCCTCCTCCTGCACCTCTTGTCTATTGCCTATTGTCTTGGTTGCAGCCTTGTGTGTTACATCATGCTGTTTGTTCATCCGCAGTTACTCTGTTTATGATCACGTGTACCGAGGTACAGCGAAAAGCCTTTCCATGTTGTCGGCTATCCAGTCGGTGGAAAGACAAGATATCCTTTGAAAAATCTGCTCCCAAAAGAGTGTGCAGTCTGTAACCCGATCGCATTTTCTTTTAGCAGCGCTGGAATTGCACACCTGAATCCATCAGACGGCTATCCATTGCAGCAGCGCTGACATGGAGAGGGAAATGTCATCCGATAGGTTCTATTTATAACTCCCTGCTGAGCAAACAACTTCTCTGCACTGCTACCAAGTTGGCCCCTTGCAATCGAAACAAATAAATTAAAAATAAAGTGAGATGCCTGCTCCTCTCCTGTCCAGCCTTCCTTTGCTGTCGACATCCTTCTGAAGAATTCGGGATCCATTGGCCTTTATTTTAATCTAGTTTACGATACGATCTGAATTTTGTAGTCGGCAGGGCAGTACTCTGCATATCGCCAACCTGGACATTTTTTACATTTTCAACGAGCCAATTAATCCGGCCAATTAACCGACAAACCTGCACGTCTTTGGAGCGCGGGAGGAAACCGAAGGTCTCGGAGAAAAGCCACGCAGGTCACGGGGAGAACGTACAAACTCCGTACAGACAGCGCCCGTAGTCGGGATCGAACCCGGGTCTCTGGCGCTGCATTTTTGCTGTAAGGCAGCAACTCTACCGCTGTGCCACCGTGATGATGGAAATTGGTCTGCCAACATTCATATAACACAAAGTACATGAATATGGAATTAGAGTGACGAGTGGAAAGGATTGGGGATGTGCAAAGGTTGGGGAGTTAGGTTGGGTGGGGGGGGGGGGGGGGGGGTGGGGGGGGATGTTTAATCCTTTGTTTAGAGATACAGCGCAGAAACAGTGCCCTTTGTACATGCTGCTGCACCCGCTGAGTTTCTCCAGCTTTTTTGTGTACCTTCGACTTTCCAGCATCTGCAGTTCCTTCTTAAACATTGTGTATACTCCACTGCGTTATCTCTTCAAGGTATACCTACCTTGAAGAAGTTCTCCTCTTCTCTCAGGAGACAGTTTCACAACCTCCTCTCTAACTGTCCCCCATCTATGATCCCCCCTGCCCTCCAACTGTACGACCACATTCTTACCCAGACTCGATACCACAGCCACATCTGCTTCCTCGGGGCATGCCTTCGACTCCATCTCATACCCCATGGCTTCCAGCTTCAGTTCCCTACTTCCCAGTTCGGACCCCAACCGGACCATCGGTACCAACTGGCCATCCACCGGCACACTCAACAATTCTCCAACTGGGCACTGAGATCTACCCTGGCCATGATGCGCCTGCACCAGCAGGACCTCACATCAACACTCCCGCTCAGATGCTGCTGCACCCGCTGAGTTTCTCCAGCTTTTTTTGTGACCCTTTGTACATTCGTTTTGTACGTGGGGAAGTTTGCACGTTCTCCCCGGGACCTGCGTGGGTTTTCTCTGGGATCCCAGGTTTCCTCCCACACTCTAAAGACATGCAGATTTGTAGGTTAATTGGCTTCGGTAAAATATTGTAAATTGACCCTAGTGTGTAGGATAGTGTTAGTGTGCGGGGATCGCTGGTCGGCGCGGACTCGGTGGGCCAAAGGGCCTGTTTCTGCGCTGTATCTCTAAACTAATCGAAACTAAACTAAACCGGTGTAAATGGGTGATCAGTGGTCGGTATTGTTGTATCTCTGAACTAAAGGCTTATTCATGTGATGTACTTCATAACTTAAGCTAATAGAATTCAACCACTGTAGTGGACGGAAGCAAAGTGGAGAAGTTAAGGTCCTGTGCCACTTGGCAATTTTTTCGGCGGCTGCCGGCATCGTTGACTGACGTATCAGGTCACCGAACAAATTTGCGACGTGATGACGTATTTTACGCGCGGTGTTTTTTGAAGTGTCGCAACATTTTATTTGTCGCCGCTGGATTTTGAAATGTTCAAAACCTTTTGGCGACCCTGACTTGACGCCGGCAATCGCCGAAATAAAACGGCAAGTGGGACATGCAAGGCTCTTTTAGCATCTTGTGCCAAGTCTTATGTCATAGATGTCAACAGCAAAGTATTTACTATCTTCCTTCCAAGAAAGTGGCATCGTCTGTACAGTTACAAGCATGCAGAGGCGATTTCAAGCAGACTAAATAATCTTTGACCTAATTAGTGTAGAACCGCAGAGGGTTATACCAGAGCAAAAGCCTTGTTGGGTCTCAGGATTAGATATGAATGACCTGTTCACAATTCATGCATTGGCGTTCATGTTCGTACGTTCCTTGGAACAGAATTGGGCCATTCGGCCCATCGAATGTACCCTGTGAATTGTCGCTAGTCTGTAGATAGTTGATACGAAAGTGGGAAGACAAAAAACTAGTGTGTACGTGTGGGAAGGAACTGCAGGTGCTGGTTTAAACCGATGATAGACACAAAATGCTGGAGTAACTCAGCGGGACAGGCAGCATCTCTGGAGAGAAGGAATGGGTGACGTTTCAGGTCGGGACCCTTCATCAGACTCGACCGAAATGCCACACATTCCTTCTCTCCAGAGATGCTGCCTGTCCAGCTGAGTAATTCCAGCATTTTTGTGTCTATCTCTAGTATGCATGGATGGTCAATGTGGATTGGGTGGGTCACAAAGTTTGTACCTTCTCCCTGTGACCGCGTGGGTTTTCTCCGGGTGCTCAGTTTCACCCCACACTCCAAAGACATGCGTGCGGGTTTGTAGGTTAATGGGCGTCGGTGATGATTGTAAATTGTGTGTAGGATAGCGGGAGTGTGTACGGGGTGATCGCTGGTCAGCGTTGACTCAGTGTCTCCACAGTGTAAAGTAAAGTCTAATGCCAGGGGTGGTGGTGGGGGCAGATGAGATAGTGGTGCTTTAGAGGCGCTTGGGCCTGTCCCACTTACGCAAATTTTTCGGCGACTGCTGGCATCCGTCAGGGGTCGCCGAAAATCATCAACATGTTGAAAATCCAGCGGTGACCAGAAAGACGTTACGACTCTTTGGGCGACTGAGGAGACGACTCACAACCGTACAGGCGACTTGTCGCGGGGGTGAAGCCTGTATGATCGTGAGATGTCGCCCAAAGAGTTCTGGTTGCCGCTGGATTTTCAACATGTTGAAAATTTTCGCTGACCTGATGCGACTCTGACAGGCGCCGGCAGTCTCCGAAAAAGTCGCGTAAGTGGGACAGGCCCATTTTCGTAAGCACAGGGTGATGTAGGGGATGGAAGGACGTGGAGCGCGCGCAGGCAGATGAGGTGGGTTTCTATTGACATCATGCCCAGCACGGACATTGAGGGCCGAAGGGCCTGTTCCTGTGCTGTACTGAGTTCTCCGTTCTATCAAGGGGAATGGGACATTGGCCAGCTCTGCATACGAAACTCTCTCTTATCTGAAGCAGGGCCGTGGAATTTTAAAAACAAAAATAATGTAAAAAAAGATAATTTTATCAGCAAGGAATGTCCCAGTTCATGGCGTGTAGCTCTTTCATTTCAGCGGCATTACATTCCCGGCAGAATGCGAGACATTCACATGTTGACACGAATATTATACGCCGGGTATTTATAGCATCTTTGAAATAAAACCCATGTCGGCGTGAGAGCCGGGCTGACAGCCTTCTGTCTGTAATCCATCCTCCTGCAAGGAGGCAGACACTTAAAGCTGCTCAACTAGGCCAGAGGAAGACTCCACCGGTCCATCAGTGGAAAATTGATGTTACCTCTGTCTGGGAGGGTTTCAGTTCAGTTCGGTTTAGTTTGTTGACATGTGAAAAGCTTTTGCCGCGCGCTATCCAGTCAGCGGAAAGACAATACATAGAAACATAGAAACATAGAAAATAGGTGCAGGAGTAGAGGCCATTCGGCCCTTCGAGCCTGCACCGCCATTCAATATGATCATGGCTGATCATCCAACTCAGTGTCCCATCCCTGCCCTCTCTCCATACCCCCTGATCCCTTTAGCCACAAGGGCCACATCTAACTCCCTCTTAAATATAGCCAATGAACTGGCCTCTGTGGCAGAGAATTCCACAGATTCACCACTCTCTGTGTAAAAAATGACCTTCTCATCTCGGTCCTAAAAGACTTCCCCCTTTTCCTTAAACTTTTGTCTTTTGCACAAAAGTCCGCGAGCATTGCCACTTTCATTTCACTGCACATCTCGTATGTGTATGTGACAAATAAACTTGACTTGACTTGACTTGACTTGGTCCCTTGTTCTGGACTTCCCCAACATCGGGAACAATCTTCCTACATCTAGCCTGTCCAACCCCTTAACTTCCATGATCACAATCGAGCCGTCCACGGTGTTCAGAGAGGCACAAAACGCTGGAGTCACTCAGCCGGACAGGCAGCAGCATCTCTGAAGAGTAGGAATGAGTGACGTTTCGGGTTGAGACCCTTCTTTAGAGTCCCAACCCAAAACGTCACCCATTCATTTTCTCCAGAGATGCTGCCTGTCCCGCTGAGTTACTCCTGTGTTTTGAGTCTACCTTCGATTTAAATCAGTACCTGCAGTTCCATCCTACACACAATGTACACAAATACGGGATAAAGGGAATAATGTTTAGTGCTAGATGAAGTCCAGATAAGTCCGATTATAGATGGTCTTAGAGTCTATATTGAGGTAGATAGTAGTTCAGCTATGCTGTTCAAGAAGGAACTGCAGATGCTGGAAAATCGAAGGCACACAAAAATGCTGGAGAATCTCAGCGGGTGCAGCAGCATCTATGGAGCGAAGGAAATAAGCAACGTTTCGGGCCGAAACCCTTCTTGGTTGTGGTGGGATGGTTCAGTTGCCTGATAACAGCCGGGAAGAAACTGTCCCTGAATCTGGAGGTGTGCGTTTTCACACTTCTGGAATGATTGAATGAATGAATAGGTTTATTGGCCAAATATATTCACATACAAGGAATTTGCCTTGGTGCTCCGCCCGCAAATGATAACATGACATACAGCGACAGTTAGGAATGACATAAAACATTAAACATTAATAATAAAACATTATCGATTAAACATGTGAATTAAATAAAATATCAGAGCAAAAGGAGGCTACAGATTTTTGGTTATTGAGTAGAGCTACTACTTGTGGAAAAAAACTGTTTTTATGTCTGGCTGTGGCAGCTTCGACAGTCCGGAGTTGCCTTCCAGAGGGAAATGATTCAAAGAGTTTGTGGCCAGAGTGAGAGGGGTCAGAGATGATCTTTTCTCTGCACTTTTTCCTGGTACGAGAGCGGAGAAGAGGGAGTGACCGGGGTGCGACTGGTCCTTGATTATGCTGCTGGCCTTGCCGAGGCAGCGTGAGGTGTAGATGGAGTCAATGGAAGGGAGGTTGGTGTGTGTGATGGTCTGGGCTGCGTCCACAATGGATGGACCGCTCTTGAACCATATCACCTATTTTGCCTCTTTAGCGGAACGGTGGTGCGACACGGTGGCGCAGCGGTAGACTTGCGCCAGAGACCCGGGTTCGATCCCGACTACGGGTGCTGTCTGTACGGAGTTTGTATGTTCTCCCCGTGACCAGCATGGGCGGTGGGGGGAGGGGCGGGGGGACGGGGCGGGATAAACTGCCCTGGCCACAAACTCTTTGAATCACTTCCCTCTGGAAGGCAACTCCGGACTGTTAAAGCTGCCACAGCCAGACATTGTCCCTAGCGTGTAGGATAGAGCTAGTGTGCGGGGATCGCTGGTCGGTGTACGAGATGAAGTTACTTAAACTTAGAGAGTTCGATGTTCATGCCGTACGATTGTGAGCTACCCAAGCGAAATATGAGGTGGCTGTTCCTCCAATTTGGGGAAACATCAAAGAGGTTCCTTCTTAATTTCAGAGATCCTTCCAAATTCCAGCCTTAATTATCTGATTTCATTCCACTTCTGGCCTCCTTTATTACCATATATGTACCGCTGGAATGCTCTGACACCTGTTTGGACTGCAAGCTCTCTCTCACAGAACTATATTTATGGTGCAGAGTATTTCATGACATCAATTAGTATTTCATGACATTTGTTTAGTTTAGTTTCGAGAGAAAGCGCGGAAACAGGCCCCCGCGGCCCATCAAGTCAACGCCGACCAGCGATCCCCGCACACAACACTATCCTAAACGCACCAGGGACAATTCACAATTTTTACCAGATACAAATAGCCTACAAACCTGCAGAGTTGTTGTCTCACAGCACCAGAGATCTGGGTTCAATCCTGACTACGGGTGCTGTCTGTGCAGAGTTTGTACATTCTCCCCGTGACCTGCGTGGGTTTTCTCCGGGTGCTCCGGTTTCCTCCCACACTCCAAAGGCGTACAGGTTTGGAGGTAAATGGCTTTGGTATAATTGTAAATCGTCCCTAGCGTGTGTAAGATAGCGTTATGGGGCTGTCCCACTGTACCAGCTAATTCAAGAGCTCTCCCGAGTTTCCCCTGATTCGAACTCGGAGATTTACGGTAACGGCCCCTCGAAGGTCCTCGGGGCTCTCGTGGACATTTTTCAACATGTTGAAAAATCTTCACGCGTCTTCCCGAGCTTACCGCGTTTCCCGAGTATCTGCCGTTAGCGTTACGAGCCGCTAAGAGACGTCCCGAGCTCCGACGTACCCGCTACGTACATTCTACGTGCTTACCGTGAGTTTGATTTTTTTTTTAAACTTGGGAGAGTTCTTGAATGAACTCGTCCAGTGGGACAGGCCCCTTGAGTGTGCTCGGATCGCTGGCCGGTACGGACCCGGTGGGCCGAAGAGCCTGTGTCTGTGCTGTATCTCTAAACTAAACTAAACTATGCTAAACTAAACTAAACTATGCTAAGATAAGCCAAGCTAAACTAAACTAAACTATACTAAACTAATCCTGCAATAGGGTGGTCACGGTGGCGCAGCGGCAGAGTTGCTGCCTTACAGCGAATGCAGCGCCGGAGACCCGGGTTCGATCCCGGCTACGGGCGCTGTCTGTACGGAGTTTGTACGCTTTCACCGTGACCCGTGTGGGTTTTCTCCGAGATCTTCAGTTTCCTCTCACACTCCAAAGACGTACAGGTTTGTAGGTTAATTGGCTTGGCGTAAATGTAAAATATTGTCCCTAGTGTGTGTAGGATAGTGTTAATGTGCGGGGATCGCTGGTGGGCCGAAGGGCCTGTTTCCGGGCTGTATCTCTAAATAAAAAGCCACAAGCCACTTTTCCCGGGCTCCTCGCGATTATACACACCACGTTTACCTCACGTCCTCTCCTTTCCAAAGGAAATAATAGCAGCCCCACTCGATCCTTGTTCAGGGCCAAATCGGTTGAGAATGAGGTACATTGTTGTCATAACATTGACTTTATCATCTGTAATACAGCGATTAGTAGCTACCTGGGGCACAGTGGAAAGCAGTAACATGATGATTTTGCCAGTCGCACGGACAGAAATCACTGCCTCTCCGTCACTCCTAGGCAATGTGTTATTTTTTTACTGCGTGTAATATTTATTTTGTGTGGGAATGGCGGGTGTGGGGGAGTTGTTATACAGTTTGAGTCTGTTTTTTTTCTGCCTAGACAGTGGCTGTCAGGACAGTAACAACATACCAGAGCACGGCAAGTCAAGGAGACTTTAACAACTGAAACTTTATTGATACAAGGTTTATTAAGGCATCATTTGTGCGCGCTTACGTTTGCCCACCTTTGCTCTGCAGGCGGAATTATCGGCAACACGTTCCTGTAAATCGAACAAGTATCCACGGCAAGGTAAAGAAAAAATAATTAAAGCACAGCTTCGAATCGTGGTTCCATGCAGGGCGGGAAACAGGCCCTTCGGCCTAACTCCATGCCGACCAAGATGCCCCATCTAAGCCAGGCCCAATTCAAGTCAAGTCACTTTTATTTCTATAGCACATTTAAAAAACAACTCACGTTGGCCAAAGTGCTTTACATTGGTGGAGGTACTAACATTATACAACATTGGTTCATATATTAAATACAAACATCACTACATAATATAGCCCTCGCTCAGAGGACGTCAAGAAAGGCTTGGGAGTAGAGGTGAGCTTTAAGTCTCGACTTCAAGGAGTCGATGGAGGGGGCAGTTCTGATGGGAAGGGGGATGCTGTTCCACAGTCTAGGAGCTGCAACCGCAAAGGCGCGGTCGCCCCTGAGCTTATGCCTAGACCACGGGGTGTTCAGTAACCATATAACCATATAACCATATAACAATTACAGCACGGAAACAGGCCATCTCGGCCCTACAAGTTCGTGCCGAACAACTTTTTTCCCTTAGTCCCACCTGCCTGCACGCATACCATAACCCTCCATTCCCTTCTCATCCATATGCCTATCCAATTTATTTTTAAATGATACCAATGAACCTGCCTCCACCACTTCCACTGGAAGCTCATTCCACACCGCTATCGCTCTCTGAGTAAAGAAGTTCCCCCTCATGTTACCCCTAAACTTCTGTCCCTTAATTCTGAAGTCATGTCCTCTTGTTTGAGTCTTGTTTGAAGCTTGACCACATCAACTCTGTCTATCCCTCTCATCATTTTAAAGACCTCTATCAAGTCCCCCCTTAACCTTCTGCGCTCCAGAGAATAAAGACCTAACTTATTCAACCTATCTCTGTAACTTAGTTGTTGAAACCCAGGCAACATTCTAGTAAATCTCCTCTGTGCTCTCTCTATTTTGTTGACATCCTTCCTATAATTAGGCGACCAAAATTGTACACCATACTCCAGATTTGGCCTCACCAATGCCTTGTACAATTTTAACATTACATCCCAGCTTCTATACCCCAAGTCGGCCCATCATTTGGCCGCGTTTGGCCCATATCCTTCTAAAACATTCCTCTCCATTTACTTAGTCACAGAGTGATACAGTGTAGAAACAGGCCCATCGGACCAACTTGCCCACACCGGCCAACAATGTCCCCACCGAATCCATGCTGACCAGTATTTTGGTGGTGCAGTCTCGAAGGGCCTGGTGGCCTACTCCTGCACCTATTTTTCTATGTTTCTATGTTTATATGTTTCTAAAGCCTGTAAAGTTCGATCAAGGAAAGTCTGAGGATCACCAAAGAGGTAGATAGCGGTTCAGCTCTGCTCTCTGGTTGTGGTAGGATGATTCAGTTGCCTGATAACAGCTGGGAAGAAACTGTCTCTGAATCTGGAAGTGTGCGTTTTTACACTTCTGTACCTTTTTTTGCCTGATGGGAGAAGGAAGAAGAGGCCGGGGTGTGACTCATCCTTAATTATGTCGTACAGACAAGCACCCTAGTCAGGATCGAACCCGGGTCTTTGGTGCTGTAAGCGCTGCAAGGCAGCAACTCTGCTGTTGCTAGTTGCCAATTTCTGACCTATTCGCATAATGGGAATCCAGAGTTGCCTCAGAGTGCTTGGCAGTAGATGGAGTTAGTGGCTCAGTGGTTACTTTGATCTTCAAGATGGACACAGGGTGGGATCAAGTTCTTCTTCAGGATGTACTTACTTTCTTGGATCACTTCTCAGACGAGGCAGGGCTTCCTTGGGCAAATAACCTCTCACTGGTCCATGAAACCTGACTCTGATAATACATCTTATGAACATATGAAAGGAGATGAGGAGGAATTTATTTAGTCGGTGGGTGGTGAATCTGTGGAATTCTTTGCCACAGAGGGCTGTGGAGGCCAAGTCAAAGGATATTTTTAAGGCAGAGTTTGATAGATTCTTGAATAGTGCGGGTGTCAGGGGTTATGGGGAGAAGGCAGGAGAATGGGGTTAGGAGGGAGAGGTAGATCAGCCATGATTGAATGGTGGCATAGACTTGGGCCGAATGGCCTAATTCTGCTCCTATCACTTATGAACTTACAGAATGAACACTGATCTCTTGGATTGCTGTCTATCCCAAGACTAAGCTCTGGCACAAGATGTTTGGGTCCAACTCAATATAACGTCATAGAGTCATGGAGCTTGGAACCAAGCCCTTCAGTCCAACTTGCCCACACCGACCAACATGTCCCATCTACACTAGTCCCCCCTGCCTGAGTTTATCCCATATCACTCTAAACCAGCCCTATCCATGTCCCTGTCCAAATGTATCTTAAATATTATACAATAGACAATAGACAATAGACAATAGGTGCAGGAGGAGGCCATTCGGCCCTTCGAGCCAGCACCGCCATTCAATGTGATCATGGCTGATCATCCCCAATCAGTACCCTGTTCCTGCCTTCTCCCCATATCCCCTAACTCCGCTATCTTTAAGAGCACTATCCAGCTCTCTCTTGCGATAGTACCTGTCTCAACTACCTCCTCCAGCAGCTCGTTCCGTACATCCACCGCCCGTTGTGTAAATATAATTGCCATTCAAGTTCTTATTAAATCTTTCTCACCACACCTTAAACCTATGTCCTCTGGTTCTTGATCCCACTACTCTAGGCAAGAGGCTCTGTGTGTTTATTTGATCTATCCCTATCATTATTCTGTACAGTGTGGTCACGGCGGTGCAGCGGTAGAGTTGCTGCCTTACAGCGAATGCAGAGTCGGAGACTCAAGTTCGATCCCGACTACGGGTGCTGTCTGTACGGAGTTTGCACGTTAGCCCCGTAACCTGCGTGGGTTTTCTCCGAGATCTTCGGTTTCCTCCCACACTCCAAAGACGTGCAGGTTTGTAGGTTCATTGGCTTGGTGTTAATGTAAATTGTCCCAAGAAGGTGTAGGAGGGTGTTAATGTGCGGGGATCGCTGGTCGGCGCGGACCCGGTGGGCCGAAGGGCCTGTTTCCGTGCTGTAACTCTAAACTAAACCTGTGAAAGATCACCCCTCAACCTCCTGCACTCCGGGAAATAAAGTCCCAGCCTGCTCAACCACTCCTTATAACTCAGACCCTCGAGTCCTGGCAACATCCTCGCAAATCCTCTCTGTGCCCTTTCCAGCTGAATAACAACGGCCATAACACCCTACAGCAGGGTGGCCAAAATTGAACGTAATATTGCAAATGCGGCCTCATCGAGGTCTTGTCCAACATGTGTACATGTCGGCAGGTGACCTGCTGTGTTCCCCCAGCACTTGCTCAGGATTTCCTTGCTCAGGATTCCAGCATCTGCAGGCCCTTGTCCACAACGTAAACATGTTTAAGTGGACCGGAGGTTAACTCAATTACCAAACACCTTTTCACATTTCTTGCTGTGTCAACAGTGCATAGTTTCTATTTATTTTGCAAACTTAGAGGAGATTTTATCTGCGCCCAGTAAAACCCGGGCCCTTCACTTTCAATCCAGCTGCGGTGCAGGAAGTCAGCTTCAGGTAGAGGGTTTTTTTTGCCTGGTAAATATTTGGACACCTGAGCTGGTGCGGTGATACGCGCCTGCAGGTGTGTTGTCCCTGTGGTCATTCGAAAGAGAGAAGAACACCAGAGTCCCAGGTTCGATCGCAACCTCGGGTGATGTCTGTGTGTGTGGAATTTGCACCTTCCCCCGGGGACCGCGTGTGTTTCCTCCGGGTGTCATAGAGTCGTAGAGTGATACATCGTGGAAACAGGCCCTTCAGCCCAACTCGCCCACACCTGCCAACAATGTCCCATCTACGCTCGTCCCACTTGCCTGCGCTTGGTCCATAACCCTCCAAACCTGCCCTAATCCATGTACCTGTCAATAGACAATAGACAATAGGTGCAGGAGTATGGACTATGGTGCCGTCCTCACCTGGGTGCCATTTATGTTATGTTGTGTTGTGGACTTTTTGTGTTTGTGCTTTTGTTAAATTTTTAATTCAATTTCAATTTTATATTTTTAATATGTTTTATTATTTATTTATTATTTATTTTTATTATTTTTCTTGTGATTTTTTTTTATTTATTTTTTTTTTTTTTAAACGATACTGCTGTACGGCAAATTCATTTCGTTGTCTCAAAGTGAGGCAACGACAATAAAATTTGAATACAAGAATACAAGAATACAAGGAGTAGGCCATTCGGCCCTTAGAGCCAGCACCGCCATTCAATAATAATAATAATAATAATAATACATTATACTTATGGGCGCCTTTCAAGAACTCTCAAGGGCACCTTTACAAAATTTAGTAAACAGATTACAAAATATGTAAGCGGAATGAAACAAAACAAAAAAAATAACAAAAATATAAATAAAATAATAAATAGTAAAGACATCAACAATACACAATTCTAAGAGAGAGCAGCGGCAGCTAATCGCGCCAGCGTTCATTCTCCCTTCCGGCAGCCATCTTGGAAACGGAACAATCAGGATCTTTAACATAAAAACATCCCCCCACAATGGTTTCCATTATGGGGGAAGGCACAATGTCCAGTCCCCAACCCCAGTTCACCCATAGTCGGGCCTATTGCGGCCTCCACAGTTCCGATGTTCCAGGCCGATGTGATCATGTCCAACTGTTTCTTAAACTATGGGATAGTCCCAGCCTCAACTACCTCCTCTGGCAGCTTGTTCCATACACCCACCACCCTCTGTGTGAAAATGTTACCCCTCAGATCCCTATTAATCTTTTCCCCTTCACCTTGAACCTATGTCCTCTGGTCCTCGATTCCCCTACTCTGGGTAAAACTCTCTGTGCATCTACCCGATCTATTCCTCTCATGATTTTGTTCACCTCTATAAGATCTCCCCCCATCCTCCTGCGTTCCATGGAATAGAGTCCCAGTCTGCTCAACCTCTCCCTGTAGCTCACACCCTCTAGTCCTGGCAACATCCTCGTAAATCTTGTCTGAACCCTTTCAAGCTTGACAATATCGTTCTTATAACATGGTGCCCAGAACTGAACACAATATTCTAAGTGCGGGTTTGTAGGTTAATTGGCCCTCTGTAAATTTCCTCCCAGTGTGTAGGGAAGTTGATGGGGGAGTGGACAATAGGTGATCAATGGTCAGCATGGACTCGGTGGGCCGAAGGGCCTGTTTCCAAGCTGTATCTTTAAACTTAACTAGGAGCAGGGAGGTTCTACTGCAGTTGTACAGTGTCTTGGTGAGACCACACCTGGAGTATTGTGTACAGTTTTGGTCTCCAAATCTGAGGAAAGACATTCTTGCCATAGAGGGAGTACAGAGAAGGTTCGCCAGACTGATTCCTGGGATGGCAGAACTTTCATATGAAGAAAGACTGGATAGACTCGGCTTGTACTCGCTAGAATTTAGAAGATTGAGGGGGGATCTTATAGAAACTTACAAAATTCTTAAGGGGTTGGACAGGCTGGATGCAGGAAGATTGTTCCCGATGTTGGGGAAGTCCAGAACAAGGGGTCACAGTTTAAGGATAAAGGGGAAGTCTTTTAAGACCGAGATGAGAAAAACATTTTTCACACAGAGAGTGGTGAATCTCTGGAATTCTCTGCCCCAGAAGGTAGTTGTGGCCAGTTCATTGGCTATATTTAAGAGGGAGTTAGATGTGGCCCTTGTGGCTAAAGGTAACAGGAGGTATGGAGAGAAGGCAGGTACAGGATACTGAGTTGGATGATCAGCCATGATCATATTGAATGGCGGTGCAGACTCGAAGGGCCGAATGGCCTACTCCTGCACCTATTTTCAGCATTTCTATGTTTCTAGACTAAGAACCACACTGGTGGTACTGATGTTGTAGCTTTTGACTAACATTGCCTATCCACGAGTTGGCAAGGCTGTGAGTTGCAGGGCACCTATGCAGTGAATTGTTCAGTATTTTCAGTTTCAAATAAAGAAGGGGCATCACGGTGGCACAGCGGTAGAGTTGCTGCCTCACAGCGCCAGAGAAACAATAGACAATAGACAATAGATAATATGCGCAGTAGTAGGCCATTCGGCCCTTCGAGCCAGCACCGCCATTCAATGTGATCATGGCTGATCATCCCCAATCAGTACCCCGTTCCTGCCTTCTCCCCATATCCCCTGGCTCCGCTATTTTTAAGAGCCCTATCCAGCTCTCTCTTGAAAGCATCCAGAGAACCCGCCTCCACTGCCCTCTGAGGCAGAGAATTCCCCAGATTCACCACTCTCTGTGAGAAAATGTGTTTCCTCATCACCGTTCTAAATGGCTTACTCCTTATTCTTAAATCCAACCCCGGGTTCCATCCTGACTACGGGTGCTGTGTGTACGGAGTTTGCATGTTCTCCCCGTGACCTCCAAGTGCTCCGGTTTCCTCCCACACTCCAAAGACGTACAGGTTTTTGTCGGTAAACTTGTGCTCCATAAATTGGCCCCAGTGTGTCGGATAGAACTAGTGTGCATGTCTGACCTCCCCAGAGGAGCGTGGATGGGTGAAGCTCAACAGACTTGGTACTGGAGTTGGGCGTTTCAATGCCAGCGTGTGGAGATGGGGGCTCCCTCCGCCAGAGCCCAGCCTGTGAATGTGGAGCAGAACAACAGACAGCCAACCATGTCATCTCTGGGTGCCCGCTCAACCACCCACCAAATGGAGCTGTGTCAGGGCCTGGCAGACATTGACGTCAACAGAGACAACAACCTGGCTGCTCAACACCCGGCTTGAGATAGAAACATAGAAACATAGAAATTAGGTGCAGGAGTAGGCCATTTGGCCCTTCGAGCCTGCACCGCCATTCAATATGATCATGGCTGATCATCCAACTCAGTATCCCGTACCTGCCTTCTCTCCATACCCCCTGATCCCTTTAGCCACAAGGGCCACATCTAACTCTCTCTTAACTCCCTCCCAATGAATTGGCCTCAACTACCTTCTGTGGCAGAGAATTCCACAGATTCACCACTCTCTGTGTGAAAAATGTTTTTCTAATCTCAGTCCTAAAATATTTCCCCCTTATCCTTAAACTGTGACCCCTTGTTCTGGACTTCCCCAACATCGGGAACAATCTTCCTGCATCTAGCCTGTCCAACCCCTTAAGAATTTTGTAAGTTTCTATAAGATCCCCCCTGGCAAACGCTACCGCAGCATGCGGAGCAAAACCACCAGATTCAAAAACAGCTTTTTTTCCTCAGGCCATCAGACTACTCAACACACTCAAGAAAAGTCCATGAACATTACACAAACAAAGACCTACTGTCTGTCAAAATAATTTTAACTCAATGTCTGCAGTATGCGATTTGCACTTTTCTATATTGCACCTTTTATTATTGCACCTTAATAACATACCTCAACATTTTACTACATTCTGGCACACTGTGAATATTTTAAATAGTGTATATTGTCTATCTTAGTGATAGATTGTCTGTCTGTGTTATAAATATTACTTGCACATTTGGAGTATGGGGAAACGCAATTTCAATCCAATTTATAAAGTTTACTTTGAACTTTGAACTTTGAACAATCTTCTAAATTCTAGCGAGTACAAGCCGTGTCTATCCAGTTGATTTTCCATACTGTATCAGTGAACTAAACTATTATTTTTTATTCACCAATTGCTTAAGCTGTACAATGTCTCAGCATCAAATGATAATGACTCTGGGAGTTTGTACGTTCACCCTGTTACTGCGTGCGTTTTCTCCGGGTGCTCTAGTTTCCTCCCACAAATCAAAGACATATGGCCTCCGCAAACTGTTCCTAGTGTGTAAGATAGCGCTGGTGTACGGGGTGATCGCCGGTCGGCACGGGCTTGGTGGGCCGAAGGGCCCTTTTCCATGTATCACCGAACTAACGTGATGACCTGACGTCCACGGCCAACACCACAGCTCTGGTCAGCAGCGACTTCACCCTCTCCGAAGACTACGTAAAGCAGGCCTCCCCACTACACACCTACGGACTTTTTATAGGGGGACTGTCGAGAGCACACTGACCTACGGCATCACTTCCTGGTTTGGGAGCTGCAAGGCGTGCGAACGGCACCAACTAGACAGGATAGTGAAGACCGCAAGCAGGATTATTGGTGCTCCACTCCCCTTCCTGCTGGACATATATAGGAAGAGATGTATCAACAGAGCCATCTCCATCATCAAAGACCCTTACCACCCATCGCATGACATTTTCTCCATCCTGCCATCTGGGAAGAGGTACAGGAGCATTAGCTGCAAAACCAGCAGGATGCTCCTCAGCTTCTTCCCACAGGCTATAAGACTGTTAAATGGACTTTGCCCCCTGCCAAGTATCGCGCACAAACCACCAACCTGGACACACTGCAGCAGAGCCACTGTTGTGCCGCTGCCGGTCGGAACGGCTGTTGAATGTTTAGTAGAGTGTTAAATTTGTTCATGATACATGTATTTTTTATTTCTATTTATTTTTTCATGCACACTGAATGGACACTGGTTGAGCAACGTTTTTTTGTTTCCTCTGGGTATGCGAATACTCAGGAAATGACAATAAAGATATACAATACAATAAACTAAACTAAGACATTATTTTACTATTTAATTATTTTACTATTTTATTATTTTACTATTTTGCTAACCAATTTCTCATGCCGTTTAATATTTTTAGCAGCACGGTGGCGCAGCGGTTGACTTGCTGCCTTACAGCGCTTGCAGCACCAGAGACCCGGGTTCGATCCCAACTACGGGTGCTGTCTGTACGGAGTTTGCACGTTCACCCAGTGACCTTCGTGGGTTTTCTCCGCGATCTTCGGTTTCCTTCCCACACTCCAAAGACGTGCGGGATGGTAGGTTAATTGGCTTGGTGTAAATGTAAACACATTGTCCCGAATGTGTCGGATAGCGTTAATGTACGGGGATCGCTGTTCGGCACGGACCCAGTGGGCCGAATGGCCTGTTTCTGCGCTGTGTCTCTAAACTAAACTAAACTAAACTAAACTAAACTAAACTAAACTAAACTAAACTAAACTAAACTAAAAGAAACTATGATTTTATTAACCAATGTATCATGCTGTTCAATATCTTCGCCCAAAATGATGATGACTCTGGGGGAGTTCATCACCAAGTCAAACAAATATTTTTGACCTGGCCCAGCTAGTGTTGTTGTAAGGAAAACGGCAAAGATTTTTTTTATTTTTCCATCTATCTATTTACTTATGTATTTATTTATTTATTTATTTATTTATCAATTTATTTATTTATTTTTGTTAGACGTAAGTACAATAATGTTGTACCAAAGTACCCGATACATATTGACGTGTTACATTTCATGTACAACTTCTTATTTTTAATTTAAGAATAACACAGGAGTAAGGAAGGAAAGAGTCGTTTGGTGCGTGAGACTGTAAGGTCACCCGAAAGAAGAGAGAAGTAAACAAAAAGGCACAGAGGAATGGAGAAAAGAAGGAGAGAGAAAAAGAAGAAAGAGAGAAAGAGAGAGAAAGAAAATAAGTTTAAAAAAAAAAGGAGATTGAGGGAGATATACCTATTTAATGTTCAAGAAGGAACCGCAGATGCTGGAAGATCGAAGGTACACAAAATTGCTGGAGAAACTCAGCGGGTGCAGCAGCATCTATGGAGCGAAGGAAATAGGCGACGTTTCAGGCCGAAACCCTTCTTCAGACTGATGGGGGGTGGGAGGAGAGAAAGAAGGAAAAAGGGGAGGAGGAGGAGCCCGAGGGCGGGGGGATGGGAGGAGGCAGCTCGAGGGCTGAGGAAGGGGAGGAGACAGCAAGGGCTAGCAAAATTGGGAGAATTTACCTATTAATACCTATTTAATGTTCCTGGCCACCCCTCACCTGGTTCTGAAACATTTGATTTCTACGGTTGTGCTGCACCATATGTTTGTAAAAAGTCAATAAAAGGAGACCAAATCAGTAAGAATTGGTCTGCTTTACCTGCTAGGAGAGGTCGCATTTCTTCAAGATGTGACGTTTCCGACATATTTGAAATCCACATTTTAAGCGTTGTTGTGGATGAGTTTTTCCAAAATTTCAGTGTGCGTTTTTTTGCCGTTATTAAACCATAATTACGGCAAAGACAGTATGCAGTGTAGCTGCCGCTCCTTGCTGTTGCTGGCCCCCACGATGGCTGCCACGGTGTCCTGCTCCTTGCTGCTTCATGTGTCATTCCTAACTCTCACTGTATGTCATGTTGTCACTTGCGGGCGGAGCACCAAGGCAAATTCCTTGTATGTGAATGCTTGGCCAATAAACTTATTCATTCATTCAAATATTGGAGATTTATGGGGGGTTATGGAGGGAAGCTGAACTGGCGGCTCAGGTCGATCACCTTTCATCAGTGTGGGAAGGAAGCGCAGATGCTGGTGTTTATACCAAAGATAGACACAAAATGCTGGAGCAACTCGACGGGCCAGGCAGCATCTCTGGAGAAAAGGAATGGGCGACGTTTCGGATCGAAGCTCTTCTTCAGAATGAAAATGGCGTGAAAAGGCCAGAACAAATCAGGGCCGATAACAGATGACATCAGGAAGGGTGGAGCCCACAATGGCCCATTGTTGGCTGGGGAAGGTGTGAGAACGAGAGGGGTGCAAGGTAGATAGACACAAAAAGCCGGAGTAACTCAACGGGCCAGGCGGCATCTCTGGAGGAAAGGAATGGGTGACGTTTCAGGTCGAGACCCTTCATCAGACAGAACTGGTAGGACGACTAGTTGGGGGAGAGGGGGGGGAGAAGGAATGTTGGAGTTGTTTAAAATTAGAGAAATCAACCTACATGCAACGTGTAGTTTAGTTTAGAGATACAGCGCGGAAACAGGTCCTTCGGCCCACCGAGCCCGCCCCAACCAACGATCCCTGCACATAAACGCTATCCTGCACAAGGGACAATTTATTTTACATTTATACCAAGCCAATTAACCTACAAACCTGTACGTTTTTTGAGTGCGAGAGGAAACCGAAGATCTCGGAGAAAACCCACGCAGGTCACGGGGAGAAAGTACAAACTCCGTACAGACAAGCACCCGTAGCAAGGATCGAACCCGGGTCTCTGGCGCTGTAAAGCACCGTGAATGGGGCCTGTCCCACGAGCATGCGACTCCATGTGGCAAGTGCGACTTAAAGGGCCGGTCCCACCAGCATGCACCTCCATGCGGCGAGCGCAACTTAACGTGGTTGCTTGAGCCGTACGGCCTCGCGGGGCCGGTCCCACTTCGATCGCCGGAGCCGTATGGAGTTGCGCGGAGCTGGTCCCGACATCACGCGGGGCTCCAAAAAACTGACCGTGTTCAAAAACTCCGCGCGGCAACGGCCTGCCGGCCCGCAGCCGCCCCAACGCCGTACGTCACGCGCGAACTTCCCGCGGACTTCGCTCGAACTTCATGTCACTCACTTGACCTCCGCATGGCCCCCGCTTCTGATTGGGTCGCGCCTGCCGCATGCAGGCGCATGCCGGTGGGACCGGCTCTTTAGGTCGCGCTTGCCGCATGGAATCGCATGCTCGTGGGACAGGCCCCTTAAGACACCAACTCTACCGCTGCGCCACCGTATGGGAAGGAACTGCAGATGCAGATCCAGTCTGAAGAACGGTCTCGACCCAGAACGTCACCCACCCCTCCTCTCCAGACATGCTGCCTGTCCCGCTAAGTTACTCCAGCATTTTGTGTCTCTCCGCTGCTTTGCAAAACGCCCAAGCGAAACATGAGGTGCCGTCCCTCCAATTTGCGTGCGGCCTCAATCAAACAGCGGAGGGGGCCCAGGAGACATTGCCTGACCCTGCTGAGTTACCCCAGCACTTCTGTGTCGACCTCTCATCAGTCGTGGTCGTGCGAGACCGCCTCGGGCTCCCAGACTTCGAGGAACAGCTTCCCCAGGAAACCCAGTCGGTTTCCACATCGGACGTCATTGACCTTTAAACCAGTTAACGCACTGGACTGCCTCCCCCCACCTCTTCCTCCGTCAGTGCCTGGGAAAGGACCACACAGGCCTGCCAGTGCAGGAGTCCCGTGAGGTCTTGGCCACTCAGACCAAGTGTGTGAACAGCACAGAAGCTGGGCTGCACTCACCACAAATTAGAGCAGTCACAAGGCTTTCAAGCTGGCTCTGCCAATTAGTAAGAACATGCCTGACCTCCCAGTTCACCTCCAGTTCCCAGCCCCATTCCCTTGTACCTTTGTTCCGTTATTATCTGATCAGTGGTTCAATCATTTCTTTCTTGTCTCATGTACCAAAATTTCTTTTTTGCATTGTGGCAGCACAGTGGCGCAGCGGCAGATTCCTATTAAATATTTCCCCTTCACCTTGAACCTGTGTCCTCCGGTCCTCGATTCCCCTACTCTGGGCAAAAGACTCTGTGCAGCTACCCTATTCCTCTCATGATTTTATACACCTGTATAAGATCTCCTCCTCACCCTCCTGCACTCCAAGGAATAGAGACCCAGCACAATAGCTCAAAAATAAAACACAGAGTGCTGGAGGAACTCAGCGGGTCGGGGAACATCAGTGGAGGGTATGGACAGGTAACGTTTCGGATTGGGATCCTTCTTCAGACACAATACTGTTGTCTGCGTACAGCAGCGTTGTCATGCAGACATGCTGATTAAATCAATGAAAGGGTGGGCATTCCATCAGTTGAATGGTGACATGGTTTACAGGGATATGGGCCAAATGCAGGCAGGTGGGACCAGAATAGATGGGGCATCTTGGTCAGCAGGGGCATGTTGGGCCGAAGGGCCTCTTTCAATGCTGTATGACTGCGTGACTGACTCTAAGAACACTGTGATTTAACACAACTTGCTTCAGTCTGAAGAAGGGTTCTGAACTGAAATGTTGCCCCCCATCTTTCTCTTCAGAGAGGCTGCCTAACCCGCTGAGTTACTCCAGCAATTGGCCACAGTTTAAGAATAAATGGTAAGCCATTTAGAACGGAGACGAGGAAACACTTTCTCTCACCGAGAGTTGTGTGTCTGTGGAATTCTCTGCCTCAGAGGGCGGTGGAGGCCGGTTCTCTGGATGTTTTCAAGAGAGAGTTAGATAGAGCTCTTGGGGATAGTGGGGAGAAGGCAGGAACGGGGTACTGATTGGGGATGATCAGCCATGGTCACATTGAATGACGGTGCTGGTTCGAAGGGCCGAATGGCCTACTCCTGCACCTATTGGCTATCGTGACCATTCTTAAGCAACGACATTTCCCAGTTGTGTGTCATCCCTGTCAACTGCTCAAATGTAGTTTAGTTTATGTTACAGATACAGCGTGGAAACAGGCCCTTCAGCCCACCGAGCCTGCGCCGGCCAGCGACCCCTGCGCGCTAACACAACCCTACCCCACACTAGGGACAATTTTACAATTATACCCAAGCCAATTTGCCTACAAACCTGCACGTCTTTGGAGTGTGGGAGGAAACCGGAGCGCCCGGAGAAAACCCAAGTAGGTCTTAAAGATAGTGGAGTCGGGGGAATTGGGGAGAAGGCAGGAACGGTGTACTGATTGGGGATGATCAGCCATGATCACATTGAATGGCGGTGCTGGCTCGAAGGGCCGAATGGCCTATTCCTGCACCTATTGTCTATTGTCTATTGTCACGGTGAGAACAACGTACAAACTCCGTAGCGACAAGCACCCGTCGTCGGGATCGAACCCGGGTCTCTGGCGCTGTGAGGCAGCGACTCTACCGCTGCGCCACCGCGCCGGCCCGAGTGATTGCCCAAAAGTATTGGGCAACTTACTGAAAATATTAAGACAATATTGACATCCGAGACGGTCTAATCACACGAAAGCTTGTGACGCAATGCACAAAACAGGAAATTAGACATTTAGTGGCTGTCTGAGTTAAAGCAACCGTTTGTAGCTGATTCACAGGAGATCAAAGGCAAGTGGCATCGGATGAACCGCGAGGGCAACTCAATTACGCCTCTGCAGCTCGGCTGTTAAAATTATTAACTTTAAAGTTCATGCTCCACATTGGATCACTTAAATGATAATGATTATATTTCCCTCTTCCTATACGGCATAGAACAACAAACAGCAAGCGCGTGGGAATGTATGTATGAATGACCCTGGCTAAAGCACTTGGGCAGGGCCAAAGCAAATGTTGATTCTTTGCTCACGTTGCTCTTGAAGAATGCTGAGAAACCTCTGTGGTTTCTTCGCCTTATTAGCCGGGTGAAATGTGACATTGTGTTCGCCGGAGTCATTGGCTTTTCCTCTCCTCTTCCTTATCACTCACCCTCACACTCTCGCCCCATTTTCTTTGATAAATGTCCCTATCTCGATGCCGTTGTTAGTGTGACAAGCTTTTCGCCCAGTTCCCACAGGCCCGCCACTGTTTTGAATTCCAGACCTGTGAACTCATAGCAGTCAGGCAGGCAGGCAGGCAGGCAAGGCAGGCAAGGCAGGCACAGAGGCAAACTGTTTCCCCGAGCTGTCGGGGTCTAGGTTTTAGCTTTGTTTTTCAGTTTGGAGATACAGCGCGGGAACACAGGCCCTTCGGCCCGACGAGTCCCGCCCCGACCTGCGATCCCCGCACGCTGACACTGTCCTCATCATCATCATGGGCGGTCACTCGAAACGAGTGTGACTGTCCTCTCCTCTCCCTTGGGTTTGCAGATGTCATTGAAACATAGAAACATAGAAAATAGGTGCAGGAGTAGGCCATTCGTAGAAAATAGGTGCAGGAGTAGGCCATACTACACGGCTGATTGCTCACTAGGTATGATCCTGAGAAGGATAAAAGACAATAGACAATAGGTGCAGGAGTAGGCCATTCGGCCCTTCGAGCCTGCACCGCCATTCAATGTGATCATGGCTGATCATCCAACTCAGTATCCTGTACCTGCCTTCTCTCCATACCCCCTGATCCCTTTAGCCACAAGGGCCACATCCAACTCCCTCTTAAATATAGCCAATGAACTGGCCTCAACTACCTTCTGTGGCAGTGAGTTCCAGAGATTCACCACTCTCTGTGTGAAAAACGTTTTTCTCATCTCGGTCCTAAAGGATTTCCCCCTTATCCTTAAACTGTGACCCCTTGTTCTGGACTTCCCCAACATCGGGAACAATCTTCCTGCATCTAGCCTGTCCAACCCCTTAAGAATTTTGTGCCCCGTTCCTGCCTTCTCCCCATATCCCCTGACTCCGCTATTTTTAAGAGCCCTATCTAGCTCTCTCTTAAAAGCATCCAGAGAACCGGCCTCCACCGCCCTACGAGGCAGAGAATTCCACAGACTTGAATTCCACACAGGAGTTAAAATGGTTGGCAACCGTGAGATTGAGTAGGCTTTGGCGGGCCGAGTACAAGTGTTGAGTGAAACAGTTTCCAGATTGACACTTGGTCTCACCAGCTGTGAGGTACTATGATTCTAAGATTATTTTATTCCCTTGTTAAAGCCCCACATGTTGGAGATTACTTTCCATCATATTTTATTGGTACCATATGCTGATAACATTATCAGCAGCTCTATTGCTTTTATTTTATTGCTCAGTTATTAGAGTGAT
Organism: Leucoraja erinaceus; assembly: GCF_028641065.1. Lineage (NCBI taxonomy): Eukaryota > Metazoa > Chordata > Chondrichthyes > Rajiformes > Rajidae > Leucoraja > Leucoraja erinaceus. Next base: position 6,153,343 of record NC_073384.1, on the reverse strand, counting down.
TTCAATTTGCTTTTATTGGCAATGGAAAGGCAGTGATAATTTTGTGCAGCAACATTTGATATGTTCATTTGTGAACCTGCAATTGAACAGGTTGAGCAGGCGAGGATAAGGAATCTCCTGAGGGGTGTGATGGGCCTGTCCCACTTAGGTGATTTTTTAGGCGACTAGGCTGTTGCCACATGGTTGCCGGGGTGTCGCCCATACTGTCGTGAGTCGTCTCCTCAGTCGCCCAAAGAGTCGTAGCGTTTTTCTGGTCGCCGCTGGGTTTTCAACATGTTGAAAACTTTTCAGCAACAGTGGTCTTGATGCCAATGAGCGTAGCTTGACTTCTCCTGATGCAGGTTATTAAGATTGTTATGGGTTTGGACACGCTGGAGGCAGGAAACATGTTCCCGATGTTGGGGGAGTCCAGTTCCAGGGGCCACACAGTTTAAGAATAAGGGGTAAGCCATTTAGAACGGAAACGAGGAAACACTTTTTCTCACAGAGAGTGGTGAGTCTGTGGAATTCTCTGCCTCAGAGGGCGGTGGAGGCCGGTTCTCTGGATGCGTTCAAGAGAGAGCTGGATAGGGCTCTTAAAAATAGCGGAGTCAGGGGATATGGGGAGAAGGCAGGATCGGGGTACTGATTGTGGATAATCAGCCATGATCACATTGAAAGGCAGGGCTGGCTCGAGGGGCCGAATGGCCTACTCCTGCATCTTTTGTCTATTGTTATCGCCAGGTTAACATAGGTTGTCGCCGGTGCTAACTTCGGTGAATTCCATTGTCGTAATCGCCGGCAGTCAGCAAACAAATCTCCTCAGTGGGACAGGCCCCCGTAGGGATGAGTGGCTACACTCGAGAGGTCTGAAGAAGGGCCTCGGCCCGAAACGTCACCCATTCCTTCTCCCCAGAGATGCTGCCTGTCCCGCTGAGTTACTCCAGCCTCTTGAGTCTACTCTTAAGAGGGAACTCAGGAGGGGAAACAGAGGAAATCGCTTTGGCAGGCAGGGTGAAGGAGAATCCTAGGATATTCTACTAATATATTGACAACATGGTGGCGCAGCGGTAGAGTTGCTGCCTCACGGCACGAGACCAGGTTTCAATCCTGACTGCTGTACAATCCTGTACTAACTCTGTACAAGCAGCACCCGTGGTCGGGATTGAACCCTGGTCTCCGGCACTGTGAGGCAGCAACTCTACCGCTGCGCCACCGTGACCTCCCATTTTACAATAGTGAAGTCTAAGAACATAGACTAAGAACACTAAGAACATAAGTCTTTTTCACACAGAGAGTGGTGAATCTCTGGAACTCTCTGCCACAGAGGGTAGTTGACGCCAGTTCATTGGCTATATTTAAGAGGGAGTTAGATGTGGCCCTTGTGGCTAAGGGGATCAGGGGGTATGGAGAAAAGGCAGGGATGGGATACTGAGTTGGATGATCAGCCATGATCATATTGAATGGCGGTGCAGGCTCGAAGGGCCGAATCGCCTACTCCTGCACCTATTTTCTATGTTTCTATGTTTCTATCTAACATATGCACCTTTACAGAGATGCTGACAGCCTAAAGGCATAATAAGGTGGATAAATTACCCAGCTTACAACCCAGCGGTATGAATTGTCAAATTCACTAATTTTAGGTGTTGTATATAAACCCCCCTCTTGCCCCCCCTTTGCCCCCTATCCTCCACTGAAAGCCCACTAACCAGTAAGGCAGGTCACAGTATGAACCATATAACCATATAACAATTACAGCACGGAAACAGGCCATCTCGACCCTTCTAGTCCGTGCCGAACACATAATCTCCCCTAGTCCCATATACCTGCGCTCAGACCATAACCCTCCATTCCCTTCCCATCCATATAACTATCCAATTTATTTTTAAATGATAAAAAAACGAACCTGCCTCCACCACCTTCACTGGAAGCTCATTCCACACAGCTACCACTCTCTGAGTAAAGAAGTTCCCCCTCATGTTACCCCTAAACTTCAGTCCCTTAATTCTCATGTCATGTCCCCTTGTTTGAATCTTCCCTACTCTCAGTGGGAAAAGCTTTTCCACTGAAACCCCTCTTAATCACACCTTCCCACAGCCAACAATCAGCCTATCAGGGAACCAGGGTTCAATCCTGACTACAGGTGCTGTCTGTACGGAGTTTGCATGTTCTCACCGTGATCCGTGTGGGTTTTCCCCGGGTGCTCCGGTTTCCTCCTTCTGTGTCTTTCTTGGGGACATACAGTTTAGTTTCGATTAGTTTAGTTTAGTTTAGTTTAGTTTAGTTTAGTTTAGTTTAGTTTAGTTTAGTTTAGTTTAGTTTAGTTTAGTTTAGAGATGCAGCGGGGAAACAGGCCCCTCGTCCCACCTAGTCCGCGCCGACCAGCGATCACCTGCACACTAGCTCTATCAATAGAGAATAGACAACAGGTGCAGGAGTAGGCCATTCGACCCTTCGAGCCAGCACCGCCATTCAATGTGATCATGGCTGATCCTACACGCATGGGGACAATTTTACAGAGGCCGATAGCTGGCAAACCTGCACGTCTTTGGAGTGTGGGGGGAAACTGGAGCACCCGGAGAAAACCCACGCAGGTCACGGGGACTACGTACAGGCAGCACCCGTGGCGAGGTCCGAACCCGGGTCTCTGTCGCTGTTCGGGCGGGGGAAGGTCTGGGCTGAGACATGTGCACACAGGCTGGTGACCAGAGTGACTGAGCTCTGCCCTTGGGGCACAAAGAACTCGCAGTAAACGGCATGGAAAACATGGGGACCTCCCGGCCGGATGGACCTGCGATGGGAGAACTGAAAAACTGCGCTGCTGAACTTTCACAGGAAGTCTGTGTAATTAGGAGGAAAAGACAAGTATTAACTCTGGTTTTGGGCGACCACTCGCTCTGACTATTAGCCCCTGGTACATATCCTGTGCTGAGCAAAGATACCAGATTGGCCTTCACCATGTGTCATCCAAACCGAGGCAAATTAAAACCCCTCTATTAATGGTATTCATTTAAGTTTGCTGTGGGAACAATCTCGCAGGAAGGAACTGCAGATGGTGGTTTTTAAAGCGGAGAAAGACGCAAACTGCTGGAGTAACTCAGCGGGACAGGCGGCATCTCTGGATGGAAGGAACAGGTGACGTCTCGGGTCGAGACCCTTCTCCAGTCAGACATCGGAGTAATCTCGCTGCCTCATTTGCAGCCAGTCCTTCTCGTATTCTCAGGCACCCGAGGACACTTTTCACACGGGCAGAGAAATAAAAGGCTGTGTGAACGCATGAGTTATGGGCTCTGCCACTGAAGCCCCAGTATTGGCCACAAGCTAATGATAACCAGTGATGGCTGAGTGTCTCAGTGCGTCCCTCCTTCTGGAGAATGTACATCGAAGGGGCCGTAAAAATTTCACAAGAGTTTTATGATCCCACACTAACAATAATAACTTTTTAAAACAAAAAGTCCTAAAAAAAAATAGCCGCTGCAGAAATTCTAAATTTGGTCATTTTCACGAGACTGCAGCAGTTTGCCATTAATCATACGTAAAAAAAAAGAGGGGGGGGGGGGGGGGGGTGAGGGGGGGAAAGATAAATAATTTCATAAGATCATAAGTGATAGGAGTAGAATTAGGCCATTCGGCCCATCAAGTCTACTCCGCCATTCAATCACGGCTGATCTATCTCTCCCTCCCTCCTAACCCCATTCTCCTGCCTTCTCCCCATAACCTCTGACACCCGCACTAATCCAAGACTCTATCTATTTCTGCCTTAAAAATATCCACTGACGTGGCCTCCACAGCCTTCTGTGGCAATGGATTTCACAGATTCTGTGGAATTATCTGCCTCAGAGGGTGGTGGAGGCCCGTTCTCTGGATGCTTTCAAGAGAGAGCTAGATAGGGCTCTTAAAAATAGCGGAGTCAGGGGATATGGGGAGAAGGCAGGAACGGGGTACTGATTGTGGATGATGAGCCATGATCACATTGAATGGCGGTGCTGGCTCGAAGGGCCGAATGGCCTCCTCCTGCACCTATTGTCTATTGTCTATTGTCTATATTCACCACCCTTCACCACCCAGTTTGGAGGGGAGAGGGGTTTAGCATGGAGGGGTGGAGTGTTTTACTTGTAAAGCTGTCAAAAATAAGATCAGCTGTACATGTGATAGATTGTACATTGGGCAGGCGGGCGGGCGCAGCGGTAGAGTTGCTGCCTCACAGCGCCAGAGACCCGGGTTCGATCCTGACTACGGGCGCTGTCTGTACGGAGTTTGCACGCTCTCCCCGTAAACTGCGTTGGGTTTTCTTCGAGATCTCTATTTTCCTCCCACATTCCAAAGACGCACAGGCTTGGTATAAGTGTATATTTTCCCCAGTGTGTGTAAGATAGTGTTAGTGTGCGGGGATCGCTGGTCTGTGGGGACTCGGTGCGCCGAAGGGCCTGTTTCCGCGCTGTATCTCCAGGCTAAACTGTGACAGGCTCCGCGATGATGTCATGAATTTCCTAGACTCTTGAAGCCTTTCTCTTGCTCTCACAGAAATGAATCTGCTACTTGGAAAGAGAAAAATGTTATCCCATTATCAGTCACGTTACTGCTGGCTTTTAAATGCTAATGGATTCTGGCAGACTTGCTGCAGAATTGCCTGGAATAAATCACGATCGGAAATGTCATTATACTCCTCTCTGCAGGGAAGGCAGCGATCAATATTCAGCTGGCCGCAGGTTTAGTTGGAATAAAACAATTTTTATGGCCCACAGTTTTAACTGGAAGAAAAAGAGGAAAAATTTGCAAAAATATTTATTTTAACAGCCGCCCTAAAGATGGAACAAATTTAGTCTGAAGATGGAAGAAATTTAGTCTCGACCCGAAACGTCACCCATTCCTTCTCTCCAGAGATGCTGCCTGTCCCCGCTGAGTTACTCCAGCGTTCTGCGTCCATCTTCGGTTTAAACCAGCATCCGCAGTTCCTTCCTACAAATTTAGTTCGGTATAGTTTAGAGATACAGTCTCGTAACAGGCCCTTCGGCCCATCGAGTCCACGCCGAACAGTTTAATTCTATCCTGCACACTAGGGATGTTGTACAGAGGCCAATTAACTTACAAACCTGCACGTCTTTGGAGTGTGGGAGGAAATTCCGGTTTCCCAGAGATGCTGCCTATGTATGTACATATGTTCATGCATATATGTGCATGTATATATATATATATATATTAGTTTATTGTCACATGTACAGAGGTACAGTGACACTGTACAGTGGCGGCGCCTAACGGCAGCGGCTCGACTACAGTCGTCTGTCTTTTTTTATTTTTGTCTTGTTAAATGTATGTCTTGAGTTAGTTTTTATTATTTTTTTTAGCTGTGTATATGTAGGGGTGGTGGGGGGGCTGTGGGGGAAACCGTTTTAAATCTCTTCCCTGTGCGGGGACCCGACTATTCCCTGACGGGTCTCGGATGTCGTTCGGCCTAACATCGTGGAGCCGGCGGTGACCTCCGGCCGGGACTAACCTGAGGGCTCCAGTTGCAGAGCCTGCGGAACTGACATCGCGGAGCTGGCCAACTTCGGTGCGGGGAGAGCTGTGGTGGCGCGCGGCTGCGACATGACTTTTGCAGTTCGGAGGCACCGGCCGCAGACCCGGTGGACGGGAACATCGGGAGCTCGTAGGTCCCTGGTGGGAGACCGCTTTTCCGAGCTCCGCAACGGAGACTTCTCCCGCTGGAATCGCGGGTTTAAGGACATGAAACCGGGGCCCAACATCGCCCGGCGTGGCTTAAACGGCCTCAGGGCTTACCATCGCCCGCCGGGGGCTTTAACATCGGAGCCCCAGTTCGCCTCGACACTGCAGTTGGACTGGTGGAACACGGGAGAGGGAACAAAGGGAAGAGATAAAGACTTTGCCTTCCATTACAGTGAGGAGATGTTGGAGACTCACTGTGATGGATGTTTATGTAAACTATGTTAAGTGTGGGTCTTGGATTGTGTTTGTAATGTTAAACTGTAGAAATGATATTTCATTCAAACCTAGGTTTGAATGACAATAAATTGCATTCTATTCTATTATATTATATTCTAAAAGCTTTTGTTGCGTGCTAACCAGTCAGCAGAAAGACAATACATGATTACACTCGAGCCATTTACAGTGTAGCTGCATGATAAGGGACTAACGTTTAGTGCAAAATAAAGGCAGCAAAGTCCGATCAAAGATAGTCCAAGGTTCACCAAAGAGGCGGATAGTAGTTCAGGACTCCTCTCTAGTTGTGGTAGGATGATTCAGTTGATCATTCAGAGGAAAGGAGGAAAGGAAGAGGTGGAGCCAGAGGGCTGATGGAGAGCTGAGAAGGGGAGGAGATAGCAAGCACTGCCTGAAATTAGAGAAGTCAATGTTCATACCGCTGGGGTGTAAACTACCCAAGCGGAATATGAGGTGCTGTTCCTCCAATTTGCGGTGGGACTCACTCTGGCCATGGAGGAGGCCCAGGACAGAAAGGTTGGATTCGGAATGGGAGGGGGAGTTGAGCCACCGGGAGATCAGGTTGGTTATTGCGAACCGAGCGGAGGTGTTGGGCGAAGCGATCGCCAAGCCTGCGCTTGGTCTCACCGATGTAGATCAGCTGACACCTAGAGCAGCGGTTGCAATAGATGAGGTTGGAGGAGGTGCAGGTGAACCTTATGATCTGCAGTTCCTTCCTGCACACTTAAAGCCCTGTCCCACGATACGAGTTCATTCCAAGAGTTCTCCCGAGTTTGCCCTGATTCAAACTCGGAGATTTACGGTAATGGCCGCTCGTCGGTACTCGGGGCTCTCGTGGACATTTTTCATCATGTTGAAAAATCTTCACGAATCTTCCCGTGCTTACCTGCCGTTAGTGAGTCTTCCCGAGTACCTGCCGTTAGCGCTAAGAGACGTCCCCGAGCTCCGACGTACCCGCTACGTTCATTCCCCGTGCTTACCACGAGTTTGATTTTTTAAAAAACTCTGGAGAGCTCTTGGAATGAACTCGTACCGTGGGACAGGGCAATGACACCCGTACTAATCAGGAAGAGGGGGGCACCTCAGTGAAACTTACCGTATAGTGCAAGGCCTGGATAGAGTGGATGCGGATAGCATGTTTCCACTAGTGGGAGAATCTAGGACTAGAGGTCACGGCCTCGGAATTAAAGGATGTTCCTTTAGGAAAGAGATGGGGAGGAATTTATTTAGTCAGAGGGTGGTGAATCTTTGGAATTCATTGCCACAGAAGGCTGTGGAGGCCAAGTCAGTGGATATTTTTAAGGTAGAGGTAGATAGAAACTCGGGTTCCATCCTGCTGTCTGTAGGGAGTTTGCACGTTCTCCCCGTGGGTTTTATGGTAATGGCCACTCGTCGGTACTCGGGGCTCTCGTGGACATTTTTCATCATGTTGAAAAATCTTCACGAATCTTCCCGTGCTTACCTGCCGTTAGCGAGTCTTCCCGAGTACCTGCCGTTAACGCTAAGAGACGTCCCCGAGCTCCGACGTACCCGTGATGTTCATTCTCCGTGCTTACCACGAGTTTAATTTTTTTAAAACTCGGGAGAGCTCTTGGAATGAACTTGTACCGTGGGACAGGGGCCATTAGGGCCTGTCCCACTTGGCAACTTTTTTAGGTGACGGACAGCGACTGTCATAGTCGTAGCAGGTCGCCAAAAAAACAGCGAGTGGGCTAAATCTGGATCGAATGCCCTGAGGAGCCCTGCCCCTACTTCTTCACTCAGCGGTTTAAGTGGTGTAGATGTGATATTGTAATAAACATGACGTCTCGAGCAGCTTTGGACTGAAGTCACCCTCCGTCTGAAAGTGGCGCGATGCCAATAAAAACAATAATGTTTCACAATCGCCACTCCGTGGAGGAAACACCTCAGCTGCTTATCTCAAGCACGCCGCTGCATCTCATTCCATATAACCATATAACCATATAACAATTACAGCACGGAAACAGGCCATCTCGGCCCTACAAGTCCATGCCGAACAACTTTTTTCCCCTTAGTCCCACCTGCCTGCACTCATACCATAACCCTCCATTCCCTTCTCATCCATATGCCTATCCAATTTATTTTTAAATTATACCAACGAACCTGCCTCCACCACTTCCACTGGAAGCTCATTCCACACCGCTATCACTCTCTGAGTAAAGAAGTTCCCCCTCATATTACCCCTAAACTTCTGTCCCTTAATTCTGAAGTCATGTCTTCACCAGGGTTGAATTAAACTCCCCAGAGGTAGACAAAAGTGCTGGAGAAACTCAGCGGGTGCGGTAGCATCTATGGAGCGAAGGAAATAGGCAACGTTTCGGGACGAAACGTTGCCTATTTCCTTCGCTCCATAGATGCTGCAGCACCCGCTGAGTTTCTCCAGCACTTTGATTTTCCAGCAGCTGCAGTTCCTTCTTAAACTTCCCAGATCCATGTTTAGTTTAGTTTAGTTTAGTTTGGAGATGCAGCGCGGAAACAGGCCCTTCGGCCCACCGAGTCTGCGCCGACCTGCGATCCCCGCACACTAACACTATCCTACACACACACACACACACACACACACACACACACTAGGGACAATTGACATTTACACCAAACCAGTTAACATACAAACCTGCACGCCTTTGGAGTGTGGGAAAAATGCGGGAAATCCCGGAGAAAACCCACGAGTACAAACTCCGTGCAGGACAGCACCCGCGGTCGGGATCGAACCCGGGTCTCTGGCGCTGTGAGGCAGCAAATCTACCGCTGCGCCACCGTTCCGCTGGAGGTCTGGGAATCTTGAGTTGCAGTCCTCGGGAAACAATTGTGGAGAGGATGTTTCAACTAGTGGGAGAGTACAGGAGCAGAGGCCTCAGAATAAAAGGACGTACGTACCCCGAGAGATGAGATGAGCAGGAATTTCTTTCGTCAGATGGTGGTGAACCAGTGGAATTCATCGCCACGGACGGAGGCCATTTTGAATGCGAGATTGATGGATTATTGATTAGTACGGGTGTCGGGGGGGTTATGGCTTGAGAGGGAAAGATAGATCAGCCATGATTGAATGGTGGAGTAGACTTGATGGGATGAGTGGCCTACTTCTCAATAGACAATAGACAATAGGTGCAGGAGTAGGACATTTGGCCCTTCGAGCCAGCACCGCCATCCCCAATCAGTACCCCGTTCCTGCCTTTGCCCCGTATCCCAGTATCTCCTTCTATCACTGATGAGTTTATGAACAATTAGAATGACCGGGTTAATCAAAATTGAAATTTTGGGGCAGGGGTAGAGCTGTAAGGGTGGAGTTGCTACCTCACAGACCCGGGTTCGATCCAGACCTCGGGTGCTGTCTGTATAGAGTTTGCACGTTCTCCCTGCTCCGGTTTCCCTCCCGAATCCCAAAGACGTGCGGTTTTGTGGGTTAATTGGCCCTCTGTAAGTTACCGCTCGTTTATAGGGAGTTGGTGCGAAAATATGGTGGTAGGAGCCATTCATGCTGAGGCCAGTTACGGGAAGTTGGAAAAGTTTGCAATTGCCATTACAATGGTGGCGGATCAGATACGATGGTGGCATTTAAGAAGCTTTTGGACGGGCACATGGCTATGAAGTAACTCATCGGGACAGGCAGCATCTCTGGAGACTATCCCAACATTTCAGACACGCTTTGTCACACAGAGAGTGGTGAGTCTGTGGAATTCTCTGCCTCACAGGGCGGTGGAGGCCGGTTCTCTGGATATTTTCAAGAGGGAGCTAGATAGGGCTCTTAAAGATAGTGGAGTCAGGGGATATGGGGAGAAGGCAGGAACGGGGGTACTGATTGTGGATGATCAGCCATGATCACATTGAATGGAGGTGCTGGCTCGAAGGGCCGAATGGCCTACTCCTGCACCTATTGTCCAATGTCAGTTAGACATGTAAAATGGATAGGACGGGCTTGGAGGGATATGGACGAAACGCAGGCAGGTGGGACAAGTGTAGCTGGGACATGTTGGTCGGTGTGATAATGGATGATGTCGGTAAGGTAGGCGGCGCGACTCTCGTCAGCAGCGGCCTCTGCAGCCCGTCCGCGTTTTTATTATTTTTTGTCTATGTTTCTATGTAGTTTTTGTTATTTTTTGTTGGGGGTGTGTGTGTGGGGGGGGGGGGGGGGGGGGGGGGGTGGGGGGGGGGGTGGGAGGGAGGGAGGGAGGGGGTAACTTTTAAATCTCTCCCTGCACGGGAGACCCGACCTTTTCTTTGTCGGGTCTCCGTTGTCGTTGGAGCCGCAACGAGGAGCGGCCTCCGACAGGAAGACCGGGGACTCTGGTGCCGACGACTCACCTCACCGTCGCGGAGCTGGCCGAGACAGGAGCGGGTGGAGCGGTGGTGGAGCGCTGCTGCTTGCTGCGGCCCGACCTCCGGAGATTCGGAGGCTGCAACTGCGGGTCTGGAGGACGGCTGGCGGGACGGCGGCACCTGGGGGAGCCCCGCGGGTCCCTGGAGGGAGACTTCTCCCGCTTTTTGCGGGGTCCCGCAACGGCGACCTCTCACCGCACGAGTTGGAATGGCCGGGGACTCTGCGAAGAGCTCCTGGGCTCTAACGGGGCCTTACATCACCGCCCTGAGCGGCTTGGAATGGCCGCGGGACAATCGCCATCGCCAGCCGGGGGCTTTGACTTTGACTCAGACATCGGGGGGGGGGAGTGCAGTGGAGAGATAAGTTTTTTTGGCCTTCCATCACAGCGATGTGATGGATGTTTATGTAAATGATGTTGTGTCTTGGGTCTATTTGTTTGTAATGTATGGCTGCAGAAACAGCATTTCGTTTGGACCTCAAGGGGTCCAAATGACAAATAAATTGTCTCTTGTATATTGTATCTTGTATCTTGTATCTTGAAAGTTGGGCCGAAGGGCCTGTTTCCACACTGAATCATGAGTATGATATGCAGGGTATGGGGCGGTATGAATTACATGCAGGCAGGTAAGAGTTAGTTTTGGCGTCATGTTCAGCACAGACGTTATGGGCCGAAGGGCCTGTTCCTGTGTTGTACTGGACCTTGTATGTACTAGACCTTTTTTTCAATTCAATTCAATTCAATTCAACTTTAATGTCATTGCACAAATACAAGTATGGGTACAACGTAATGCAGTTTAGCGTCAGTCCGTAGTAATAATGCAATATAGAAATAAAAATACAGAATAAGCAAACAATGTGGACGGAGAGACTGGAGAAATCTATCGTCGGGACTCCGAGTTCAGCAATGTGATAGTGTTGTTGTAGAAGCTTTTCCTCATCCTACTAGTACGAGACCTGAGGCTTCTGTGCCGCCTCCCTGATGGGAGGAGGGCAAACAGTCCATGGTTGGGGTGGGAGGGGTCTTTGATGATCTTCCCAGCCCGTCTCAGACACCGTTTTCGGTGGAGGGCATCCATGGCAGGGAGCGGGGCACCGATGATGTGCTGAGCGGTTTTCACCACCCGTTGTAGTGCCTTCCTGTCCGCTACGGTGCAACTGCTGTACCATACCGTGAAGCAGGTGGTCAGGATGCTTTCGATGGTACAGCGGTAAAAGTTGGTCAGGATCTGGGGGGACAGGTGAGGTTTTCTTGAGCTTTCTTGTGTGAGTGTGTGGTCAATGGTCAGTGTGGACTCGGTGGGCCTAGTAAGGATCTGTATCAAAGTTATTTTTTTCAATCAATACAATCAAATGATCTCCCAGCCTCCTCTTCCCCAAATGGGGAGTCTATACTCTCTGATGTTTGGGCAGCTAAGAGGAGATTCAATCTCATCAATTTAAACTCCGGTAGATCCCTTTGATGGTGCGGAGGTGAATGCCCGCGATGTACTGGGCAGTGTTCACCATCTTTTGTAATCTTTTTTGTACCTGGGCGTTCAAGTTGCCGAACCAGGCCATGATGCAACCAGTCAATATTCTCTCTACTGTAGGTACACAAAATTGCTGGAGAAACTCAGCGGGTGCAGCAGCATCTATGGAGCGAAGGAAATAGGCGATGTTTCGGGCCAAAACCCTTCTTCAGACTGATGGGGGGTGGGGGGGAGAAGGAAGGAAAAAGGGAGGAGGAGGAGCCCAAGGGCGGGGGGATGGGAGGAGACAGCTCGAGGGTTAAGGAAGGGGAGGAGACAGCAAGGGCTAGCAAAATTGGGAGAATTCAACGTTAATGCCATCAGGACGCAAGCAACCCAGGCGGAATATGAGGTGCTGTTCCTCCAATTTCCGGTGTTGCTCACTCTGGCAATGGAGGAGACCCAGGACAGAGAGGTCGGATTGGGAATGGGAGGGGGAGTTGAAGTGCTGAGCCTCCGGGAGTTCAGGTAGGTTATTGCTCTCTACTGTACACCTGCAGAAGTTGAAGAGAGACACAAAAAGCTGGAGGAACTCAGCGGGACGGGCAGCATCTCTGGAGAGAAGGAATAGGCGACGTTTCGGGTCGAGACCCTTCTTCAGCCTGAGAGTCGGGGGGAAGGGGAAAGGAGAGATATAGACGGTGATGCAGAGAGACATAGAACAAATGAATGAAATGTGCAAAAAGGTAACGATGATAAAAGAAACTGGCCATTGTTAGCTGTGGACTGGATGAAAACGAGTAGCAGACAATGAGACTCCACAAGACAACTTTGAAGCTGGTGCAACTTGGGTGGGGGAGGAGAAGGAGAGAGAGGGGATGCAAGGGCTACGAGGTTAGAGAAACCAATATTCAAATCGCTGGGGTGTAAGCTGCCCAAGCGAAATATGAGGTGCTGCTCCTCCATTTTGCGCTGGGCCTCACTCTGACAATGGAGGAGGCCCAGGACAGAAAGGTCCGTGTGGGAGTGGGAGGGGGAGTTAAATTTGAGGAAGGACATTCTTGCTATTGAGGGAGTGCAGGGCAGGTTCACCAGGTTAATTCCTGGGATGGCGAAACTGTCATATGATGAAAGAATGGGCTTGTATTCACTTGAATTTAGAAGGATGAGAGGGCATCTTATAGAAGCATATAAAATTAGTAAGGGATTGGACACGTTAGATGCAGGAAACATGTTCCCGATGTTGGGGGAATCCAGAACCAGGGGCCACAGTTTAAGAATAAGGGGTTGGCCATTTAGAACGGAGATGAGGCAAATCTTTTTCACAGAGAGTTGTGAATTTGTGGAATTCTCTGCCTCAGAAGGCAGTGGAGGCTGATTCACTGGATGCATTCAAAAGAGAGCTAGATAGAGCTCTTAGGGTTAGCAGAATCAAGGGATATGGGGAGAAGGCTAGAACGGGGTACTGATTGGGGATGATCAGCCATGTTCACATTGAATGGTGGTGCTGGCTAGAAGGACCGAATGGCCTACTCCTGCACCTATTGTCTATGTATCTAACATGTTTATGCATGTGTTTATGTGTAGGAAGCAACTGCAGATGCTGCTTTACACCAAAGATAGACACAAAATGCTGGAGTAACTCAGCGGGACAGGCAGCATCTCTGGAGGGAATAATTGGGTAATGTTTCGGGTCGAGACCCTTCTTTGCAGACCCTACACATTTCGTCTGCTTCACAGTGTCCTACACGTTCGTGTTTGTTTCCTAGTGCTAGGCTAGCTCTAGAGTATTAACTTTCCACTATCCTGTATTTAGTTTAGCTTAGTTTAGAGATACAGCGCGGAACGACAACTTTTTCTCACAGAGAGTGGTGAGTCTGTGGAATTCTCTGCCTCAGAGGGCGGTGGAGGCCGGTTCTTCAGATGCTTTCAAGAGAGAGCTAGATAGGGCTCTTAAAAATAGCGGAGTCAGGGATATGGGGGGAAGGCAGGAACGGGGTACTGATTGGGGATGATCAGCCATGATCACATTGAATGCCGGTGCTGGCTCGAAGGGCCGAATGGCCTCCTGCACCTATTGTCTGTTGTCTATTGTCTATTGACCAGCGATCACCGCACAGTAACACCATCCTGAAGTGGAAAGGAGTGGGTGATGTTTTGGGTTGAGACCCTTCTTCAGACCGAGAGTCAGGGGAGTGTGAGGCCTTCCATATCTTCCAGATCAGAGGGTATGGAGAGAAGGCAGGTACGGGATACTGAGTTGGATGATCAGCCATGATCATATTGAATGGCGGTGCAGGCTCGAAGAGCCGAATGGCCTACTCCTGCACCTAATTTCTATGTTTCTATGTTTCTAGTCTCCCTCTCCCCCGACTCTTAGTCAGGTACTCAAGAGGTCTGAAGAAAAGTCTCGACCCGAAACGTCACCCATTCCTTCTCTCCAGAGATGTCGCTTGGCCCGCTGAGTTTCTCCAGCTTTTTGTGTCTGTGGATGTGTTGATACTGTTTCACAGATGAAGCAACATGCATTAAGCCCATTGAGGTGGTGGTGTCCATTTGGCTCAGTCCCATGGACTAAACCTCATCCACGCTCGTTATGTACTGTTTATCCGTTTCTCTAATGGATGTGTTATCAATAATGGTGCTAGCAAGCTTCCTGACAACTGATTGTTTCTAAGAAATTCCATTATCTCACTTGCTAATGATCCAGCCTGATGTCATTTGCTGACTCACTAATCAGTGGAACGAAATGGAACAAAGGCGCTCGTTACTTTAGATACTGAGATCTCCTCAGTATAAAAGACCTCCAGACCTGCCTTAGAACTAACAACTCCCATACCTTGGAGAAACTCAGCGGGTGAGGCAGCATCTATGGGGCGAAGGGAGGAATAGTTGGCCTTTCGAGCGAGCACCGCCATTCACTGCGATCATGGCTGATCATCCCCAATCAGTACCCCGTTCCTGCCTTCTCCCCATATCGCCTGGCTCCGCTATCTTTCAGAGCTCTATCTTGAAAGCATCCAGAGAATTAGCCTCCGCTGCCTCCTGAGGTAGAGAATTCCACAGGTTGACAACTCTGGGTGAAAAAGGTTTTTCCTCATCCCCATTCTAAATGGCCTACCCCTTATTCTTAAACTGTGGCTCCTGGTTTAAGATTAAAAACCTCGTCGCAATAAAGGACAACGTCTTCTTGTTAATCATCAGCAGATATTGTGATATCCAACTAATATTGATAAAAGCTTTCACAATTCACCTCCCTGGGGCAGTGCGATCCACAACCCCCCAGTCTAAACCCTTTCCATGAACCCTTGTTGCCTGCTGGCCTTCAGCCAACCCACCCCTATAGCCTCAGTACTAATCGCCAAGCCACTTCGATGTGCCTCCTATCTATAAGACTGTCAGGATTCATTAGCGTATCAGTCATCTCAGCCCAGTGCAGCTCGTAAAGAGTCTGCTGCATTCCCATTGTATTCCACGGTGATATCAAGGTACAGTGAACACTTTATCATTCCTAAAGAACTGCCTACTTCAGAGGCACAGCGTGGAAACAGGCCCTTCGGCCCACCGAGTCCATGCCAACCAACGATCACCCCATACACTAGTTCTATCCTACACACTTTTGATTAGTACGGGTGTCATGGGGCTATGGGGAGAAGGCAGGAGACTGGGGATAGGAGAAATAGATCAGCCGTGATTGAACGGCGGAGTAGACTTGATGGGCCGAATGGCCTATTTCTGCTCCCATTCCTTATGACCTTATGACAATTTACTATTTACAGAAGCCAATTATCAGACACACCTGCACGCCTTAGGATTGTGGAAGGAAACCCGCGTGGTCACAGAGAGAACGCACAGACTCCGTACAGACAGCACCCGTAGTCAGGATCGAACCGGGCACTGTGGAGCTGTGAGGCAGCAACTCGACCACTGTGTCGCAGGCTACTTCCATGAGGAAGGAAAGAATGGAATAGCATCAGAGTCGTGGGGACCTACAGCACAGTCACAGGCCTTTCGGCCCAACTCGTCCATGCTAACCAAGATGCTCTATCTAACCACGGCCCATATGCCTCTAAACCTTTCCTATCTACTGTATGTACCTGTCCAAGTGTTTATAGATAGATACAAAACGCTGGAGTAACTCAGCGGGACAGGCAGCATCTCTGGAGAGAAGGAATGGGTGACATTTCGGGTTGAGGCCCTTCTTCAGATTTGTACTGTACAGACACTGTGTGGCACCCTTCTTCAGACTGATTAGTAGGTAAGGCAATTGACAAGATGGAAAATACACGTTGAAAGACACAGCCTGGAAACAAGCTGTTCAACCCGCCGAGTCCACATCGACCATTGACACTAGTTCAATGTGATCCCAGTTTCTCATCCACTCCCTACACACCAGGGGCAATATACAGAGGGCCAGTTAATAGCCCTGTCCCACGTTGTGAGTTCATTCCAAGAGCTCTCCCGAGTTTTAAAAAAATCAAACTCGTGGTAAGCACGGAGAATGAACGTAGCGGGTACGTCGGAGCTCGGGGACGTCTCTTAGCGGCTCGTAACGCTAGCGGCAGATACTCGGGAAGACTCGCTAACGGCAGGTAAGCTCGGGAAGACTCGTGAAGATTTTTCAACATGATGAAAAATGTCCACGAGAGCCCCGAGTACCGACGAGCGGCCATTACCGTAAATCTCCGAGTTCGAATCAGGGCAAACTCGGGAGAGCTCTCGGAATGAACTCGTACAGTGGGACAGGGCTTTTACCTACAAACCTGAGACAGACACAAAAAAGTTGTGACCACTGCCCAGTCCATCACCGACTCTGTCCTCCCCACCGTCGAAGGGATCTATCGCAGTCGCTGCCTCAAAATGGCTGCCAGCATCATCAGAGACCCACACCATCCTGGCCACGCACTCATCTCACCACTGCCATCGGGAAGAAGGTACAGGAGCCTGAAAACTGTAACGTCCAGGTTCAGGAACAGCTTCTTCCCCACAGCCATCAGGCTATTAAACAAGACAACAAATAAGCTCCAAACTACAACAGGCTATTATTATTATTGCACTATAATTGTTTATTCATTGAGTATGTGGGCATGTGTATATATACACACTGAACTTTTTTTCTCTGTTATGTACTATTGGAATCTAAAGGGTAACATTTTCACACAGAGGGTGGTGAGTGTATGGAACGAGCTGCCGGAGGAGGTAGTTGAGGCTGGGACTATCCCAAAGTTTATCCCAAAAAACAGTTAGACAGGTACATGGATAGGACAGGTTTGGAGGGATATGGACCAAGGTGGGGCAGGTGGGACTAGTGCAGCTGGGACATGTTGGCCGGTGTGGGCGAGTTGGGCCGAAGGGCCTGTTTCCGCGCTGTATCACTCTATTCCCCTGATGGCCGTGTCCTGTCTCTGACTCGGAGCTCTCTCTGTCCAGGCTCCAAGTCTTCATTAACAAAGCCCCGCTTGTCACGGTGACCTTCCCGGCTTCCTGTCAGCTGTCACCACTTCTCATTCCCTCCTCTTCTCCCAAGGCTGTACGCCACCCCTCCCTCCCCTTCCTCCCGCTGAGAGTTTTACACCCCGCCTAACGAGCTGACGCAGCAGATGGTAGTAATTTCTGGTCACAGACCATGGACGGATGCCCATGTTCAGCCCAACCGGACTCAAACGTCCTTCCCCGAGATCTTTGAATTCACACCTCGTGATTCATTGCATGAACTGTTCAAACAACTTCTGCACTTCGGACCCTGGCTTTTTAAAAAATCTTTTAGAAATACAGTGCAGCAACAGGCCGTTCAGCGCCCTGAGTCCATGCTGACCAGTCGTCACCCCGTGCACTAGTACTACCCTACACAGCAGGGACAATCTGCAGCAGAGAAGGAATGGGTGACGTTTCGGGCCGAGACCCTTCCCCAGACTGGTCAAGGAGAAAATGGATGGAAAGCCCATTAGACCTTGAAGATTATCGGCAGCTTTAGGTTTAGGAGAATGTATTAGATTATATTTTTCTATCAAAGCCACCATTATCTATATATTACTAAACATATCATCTTGTTTGTTTCTATGTGTATGTGTGTGTGTATATGTGATCCTGAAATTACACCAAAATGGTTCACGATAGCACTATAAATTTTGCACCACCTTATTCACACCTTCATCTTGTGGTGTGTTTTTTTTTATCAAGTTTCGTTCAGATTGATGTTATATTTTACAAGTTATTCACATTTTTAACTTTACGAAATCCCACTTTGAGAATGATTTCTGCACTGGCAGTTACCAGCTAGGATGTGAAAATGGGATTGTATCCGAGCCCACTGCAATGTTGCAATCCCAGGACACCGAGTCCTGGGCAGACCTAGCAAGTGCAATTGCTTTTTTTTGAGGTTGAGGGTGAATAAGGGGAAATGAGCCGCCCTGTACAGTTGGCGGCTATGGGTGAGTGGTGGAATATTGCGTTGGGGTAACGGGTTGCGTTGGGGGACCAGGGCTCCCGTGTGACAGGGACCCAATGGGTCCTACTCGCTCTAGTAGTATTATAAAAAGTGTGATCTTTTTATAATAGTCAAAGAGTTGAAAATGAGCCAGAATCAACCTGCTGAAGAAGGGACTCGACCCGAAATGTCACCCATTCCTTCTCTCCAGAGATGCTGCCTGTCCCGCTGAGTTACTCCAGCTTTTTGTGTCTATCTGGTTTAAACCAGCATCTGCAGTTCCTTCCTACACAGGGATGCAATTAGCCTACAAACCTGTGGGTTTCTACATCCACCCTCTTGCTTTCGATTTAGATTTAGATTTAGAGAGTTAGATTTAGCTCTTAGGGCTAAGGGAATCAAGGGATTTGGGGGGAAAAGCCAGAACAGGGTACTGATTTTGGATGATCAGCCATGATCATATTGAATGGCGGTGCTGGCCCGAAGGGCTGAATGGCCTACTCCTGCACCTATTTACTATGTTTCTATGATTCCCTACACCTGGTAAAAAATCTTGGCGCATTCACCAAGCACAGACCCACTGTTTAAGAAAGAACTGCAGATGCTGGAAAAATCGGTAGACAAAAAATGCTGGAAAAACTCAGCGGGTCAGGCAGCATCTATGGAGCGAAGGAACAGGATACGTTTCGGGTTCAGACCCTTCTTCATGCCAACTGGTACTCATCCCATGTCATCAGCATCAAACGGAAAACTGGGAAGCATCTATGGAGAGAAGGAATAGGCGACGTTTCGGGCTGAGACTCTTCTTCGAAGGGTCTCAACCCGAAACGTTGCCTATTCCTTCTCTCCATAGATGCTGCCTCACCCGCTGAGTTTCTCCAGCATTTTATTCGAAGAAGGGTCTCAACCCGAAACGTTGCCTATTCCTTCTCTCCATAGATGCTGCCTCACCCGCTGAGTTTCTCCAGCATTTTTTTGTCCACAGACGCACTGTGACTGCTTCCCACTTTTCCGTTTCATGCTGATGACATGGAATGAGTCCCAGTTGGCACGTGGGGAAGAGCAGGTGCTTCAAGAATTCTTCCCGATTTCCTTTTGGAAGTTTTTGGAATTTGAAGGCGAGACCGTTATCTCCAATTATCTGCAGCCCGGCCTCTGGTGCAATGACCTTGGGATTCCATTGCAATTCCCACAGTAGGAATAAAAGTTGGGATAACCCAAATTCTTCCTTCCTGTTTTAATTTATCAAAACATAACTCGGAAAAGGCAGTGCCCCATGATGTTTTCTGTGTTTTACTGCTTATTTGCCTTCCCATTCCTTGCAGGATATTGTTTCGATTACTTATACTGCCTGCGTTTACATTTTTGAAAAGATCGGAAGGGAGATGAGAGTTGAGGTGAATCCATTCTGCCCATCCCGACTGACGCATTGAAAAGCAGCCAAATATCTTTCATTCAGCCCACTGCGATGAGTCAAGAGTCAAGACACAAGAGTGTTTAGTTGTCATATGTACCCACAATGGAACAATTAAGTTTAGTTTAGTTTAGCTTAGTTCAGAGATACAGCATGGCAACAGGCCCTTTGGCCATCATAGAAACATAGAAACATAGAAAATAGGTGCAGGAGTAGGCCATTCGGCCCTTCGAGCCTGCACCGCCATTCAATATGATCATCCAAAATTAGTACCCCGATCCTGGCAGGCGGGACCAGTGTAGATAGGCAATAGAAAATAGGTGCAGGAGTAGGCCATTCGGCCCTTCGAGCCAGCACCGCCATTCAACATGATCATCCAAAATTAGTACCCCTATCCTGGCAGGCGGGAGTTGTGTAGATAGGCAATAGAAAATAGTAGGCCATTTGGTCCTTCAAGCGAGCACCGCCATTCAATGTGATCATGGCTGATCATCCACAATCAGTATCCCGTTCCTGCTTTCTCCCCATATCCCTTAATTCCCTTAGCCCTAGGAGCTATATCTAACTCTCTCTTTAACACGTCACTGAATTTGGCCTCCGCTGCCTTCTGCAGCAGAGAAATCCACAGATTCACAACTCTCTGGATGAAAACGTGTTTCCTCATCTCAGTCCTAAACGGCCTACCCCTTATTCTTACACTGTGACCCCCTGGTTCTGGACTCCCCCAACATGGGGAACATTTTTCCTGCATCTAGCGTGTGCAATCCCTTTAGAATTTTAAATGTTTCCATAAGATATCCTCTCATCCTTCAAAATTCCAGTGAATACCAGTCGATCCATTGCTTTCTGCACCGACCAGCGATCCCTGTACACTAGCACGATCCTACATACACTGGGAATAAGTTACCATCTTTACCGAAGCCAATTAACCTGCTAGCCTGCACGTCTTTAGAGTGTGGGAGGAAACCGGAGCACCGGAGAAAAACCCACGCGGGTACGGGGAGAACGTGCAAACTCCGTACAGACAGCACCTACAGGAAGGATCAAAACCAGGTCTCTGGCGCTGTCAGCGGCACTGATTGGGGATGATCAGCTATGATTAGATTGAATGGCGGTGCTGGGTCAAAGGGCCGAATGGCCTACTCCTGCACCTGTGGTCTGTTGTCTATTGTCTTTTGTCTAACTTAGAAACATCCCAAAGACGTTTCTGCAGGTTTGTAGGTTAATTGTGCCTCTGTAAATTGCCCTAGTGGGTAGGGAGTGGAAGAGATAGTGGGATAACATAGAACTAGTGTTATTAATAGACGATAGACAATAGACAATCGGTGCAGGAGTAGGCCATTCGGCCCTTCGAGCCAGCACCGTCATTCAATGTGATCATGGCTGATCATCCCCAATCAGTACCCCGTTCCTGCCATCCCTCCCCATATCTCCTGACTCCGCTATAATTAAGAGCCCTATCTAGCTTTCTCTTGAAAGCATCCAGAGAACCGGCCTCCACCATTTCCTCATCTCCGTTCTAAATGGCTTACTCCTTATTCTTAAACTGTGTCCCCTTGTTCTGGACTCCCCCAACGTCGGGAACATGCTTCCTGCCTCTAGCGTGTCCAAACCCTTAACAATCTTATATATTTCCTCTACTTGCGTATGGCGTTCACAGCATAAAGTGGTCAGCAAAACACTACATCTATTTGTTTCTGCATATCGGGTTGATTGCATTAGTCGAAACAGGGTGGACCACGTGTAAGTTGCAATCTCCCACCCCATAGAACTAGTGTGAACGGGTGATCGATGGTCGGTGTGGACTCAGTAGGCTCAAGGGCCTGTTTCCCTTGATGCCCTCCAAACAAAGCTTTTCTCTGTGCCTCGGTACATGTGACAACAATAAACTTACACGTGAAAACCTAAACCAATTAAAAAAAAACCTTCGCCTGTATCCACCTATCACTTGCCCGGCTTCATTCCTCCCCACCTCTTTTCCAGGCTCCTCCTACAATCAGGCTGAAGAAGGGCCCAACCAGATACGTCACCTGTCCATGTCCTCCAGAGATACTGCCTGACCCACTGAGCCACTCCAGCACTTTGTGATCTATCCAGGAAGGTAAAAGCGGATCTTTCTGAAGTTATTGCACGGTGGCGCAGCGGTAGAGTCGCTGCCTCACAGCGCCAGAGACCCCGGTTCGATCCTGACGACGGGCGCTGTCTGTACTGAGTTTGTATGTTTTCCTCGTTTTCTCCGAGATCTCCGATTTCCTCCCACACTCCAAAGACATACAGCTTTGCAGGTTAATTGGCTTGGTGTAAATGTAAAATGTAATTGTCCCTAGTGTGTGTAGGATAGTGTAAGTGTGCGGGGATCGCTGGTCGGGTCAGACTCGGTGGGCCGAAGGGCCTGTTTCCATGCTGTATCTCTAAAGTCTTGGGTAGCTTACAGCCCAATGGTATGAATATTGATTTCTCTAACTTTAGCTAACCCCGGCAATCCCTCTCTCTAATGTGATCATGGCTGATCATCCCCAATCAGTACCCCGTTCCTGCCTTCTCCCCATATCCCCTGACTCTGCTATTTTTAAGAGCCCTATCTAGCTCTTTCTTGAAAGTATCCAGAGAACCTGTCTCCACCGCTCTCTGAGGCAGAAAATTCCACAGACTCACCACTCTCTGTGAGAAAAGATATTTCCTCGTCTCCGTTCTAATTTACATTTACATTTTAATTTATAATTTACAATTTACATTTATACCAAAGCCAATTAACCTACAAACCTGCGCGTCTTTGGACTGTAGGTGGAAACCGGAGCACCCGGAGAAAACCCACGCAGGTCACGGGGAGAAAGTACAAACTCCGTACAGACAGTCAAGATCGAACCCGGGTCTCTGGCGCTGTGAGGCAGCAACTCTACCGCTGCGCCACCACAGAAACATTCCCCTCCTCTGCTCGTTGAGTCCAAGTAATGCAGTGAGAATTCTGCTTCAATTCCCAAGCAAGCGGTCTTGTTTGCAACAGAGCTGCCTTATCATTTCACCTTTGGCATTTCAACTCAGCAACTTCGATAAGTGCACTAATTATCCTGTCAGAGGGAAACTTAATGGCGAATTCTTGAAATCTCACTTTACTGAAATCATTGCTTCCCCCCCCCCCCTCATCTTAATCTCTGTTCTGTTTCATTCCAAGCAGATTTGCTACACTGAGTACTTTTATTAATAATGGCAATTTCCATTAGGAAAACATATAAGCGACTGTGGAGCTGGCAGTGAAAAGTAATTAAGAGCTGGAATGTTAAAGTGCTATTTGGGAGCACTGAAGAGATAGCAAGTTCATGAAGCAATGATGTATTGTACATTCCGTTTCCACGCTGTATCCCAAAACTAAACTCAATTAAACTAAAACTAACGTGTAGGCAGGAACTGCAGATGCTGGTTTGCACCGAAGATGGTCGCAAAGTGCTGGAGTAACTCAGCGTGCGGCAAATGCTGATCATATGTTAACCCACTCACTGACGGGATCATTCTTGTAATCTTCTAATCAAGGGTAGGCCTGGTTGGCTACAGCAGGAGGTGAAACATTCCCCACTCCAAGATTGACAATGTCAAACCCACACCATCATTTCCCACAGACGGACAAATTCCAACCAGAATCTCACAGCGCCAGAGACCCGGGTTCGATCCTGAGTACGGGCGCCGTCTGTACGGAGTTTGTACGTTCTCCCCGTGACCGCGTGCGTTTTCCCCGGGATCTCCGGTTTCTCCCCACACCCCAAAGACGTACAGGTCTGTAGGTTAATTGGCTTTGGTATAAATTGTAAATTGTCCCTAGTGTGTTTAGTTTAGTTTAGAGATACAGTGTGGAAACAGGCCCTTTCGGCCCACCGAGTCCGCGCCGACCAGCGATCCCCGCACACTAACACTATCCTACACCCACTAGGGACAAGTTTTACATTTATACCAAACCAATTAACCTACAGACCTGTACGTCTTTGGAGTGTGGGAGGAAACCGAAGATCTCGAAGAAAACCCACGCAGGTCACGGGGAGAACTAACAAACTCCTTACAGACAACGCCCGTAGTCAGGATCGAACCCGGGTCTCCGGCGCTGCATTCGCTGTTAGGCAGCAACTCTACCGCTGCGCCACCGTGCCGCCTGACTGTGAGAGGAAACGGAAGGTCTCGGAGAAAACTCACACAGGTCTCGGGGAGAAAGTACAGCCAAGCACTCATAGTCGGGAACGAACCCGGATCTCTGGCGCTATGAGGCGGCATCTCTACCGCTGCGCCACCGTGCCCCCCACCCCCCCCTCATATATTCTTTCAATTCCTTCGGCATTTACTGAATAATTTTTGATTTGCTCCTAATTAAAACTCTTGGGTGCAGGTTGGTGATGAAATGGATTAGACATTGACATTTTAACTCTGGTACTTGCCTTTAACACTTGCCCGTGCTAAAGGCAAGGTGAAGTCGCCTCCTGTACACAAGGCCTCTGTTTGAAGGGGGGTTGACACAACATTACCCAGTTCTCAGTGAGAATGGGCCAGATCGAGAAGTGATCTTTTTTCTCTGTCAATTTCCCTCAGGCAACCCTGGGAAAGGTAAATGGACAGGGGAACTGTAACAAATGACATTTGTTATATTGGCCACTACATGCCGTCTACCATCTGCCCTGTGTGTGTTGCAACGATCATCATGATAGGAGTTTGGAGGGACTAAGAGCCGACAGGGAAGTAGTACTGAAATGCTGGCTTGCTTGCACCATGCAAGTTCATTTAGTTTAGTTTAGTTTAGTTTACTTTAGAGATATAGCGCGGAAACAGGCCCTTCGGCCCACCGAGTCCGTGCCGACCAGCGATCCCTGTACACTAACACTGCCCCACACACACTAGAGACTGGTTACACACACACCAAGCCAATTAACCTACAAACCTGCACGTCTTTAAAGTGTGGGATGAAACCGAAGATCTCGTACAAAACCCACGCAGGTCACAGGGAGAACGTACAAACTCCGTACAGACAGCACCCGTAGTCAGGATTAAAACCCTGGTCTCTGCCGCTGCTAGCTCTGTAAGGCAGCAACTCTACCGCTGTGCCAGTAGTTTTATCAAGTCATATTTATTTGGTTATTTCAAGCAACCCTTGCACCCCCTCTCTCTCTGTCCCTCCCCCACCCAAGTCGTCCCGTTGAGTCTCGTTGTCTGTAACCCGTTTTTCACCTAGCTCACAGCTAACGAAGGCTTGGTCCCTTTATCATTATTAATTTTTTGCAAATCTCTCTAAATCACCACCTATATCTCTCGTTTCCCCCTCCCCTGAATCCCAGTCTCGAGGGAAGTTGTCTCGAGCCGAAACGTCACCTAATCCTTTTCTCCAGGGATGCTGCCTGACCTGCTGAGTAACTCCAGCTATTTGTGTCTATTTTTGGTTTAAACCAGCATCTGCAGTTCCTTGCTAAACACTATTTCATCTGGTGTCGTTTGGAATAATGAATATAGAACAGCACAGCAAAGGTACAGGCCCTTCGGCCCACAATGCTTGTGCTGAACATAATGCAACGCCAAACTCTGATGCATACACATGATGCATATCTCTCAGTCACAGAGGCATACTGCATGGAAACAGGCCCTTTGGCCCAACATGCCCACACCAACCAACATGCCCCACAGGCCCCACAGGCCTTAGTGAGACTGCACCTGGAATATTGTGTGCAGTTTTGGTCTCCATATTTGAGGAAGGACATTCTTGCTATTGAGGGAGTGCAGCGTAGGTTCACAAGGTTAATCCCCGGGATGGCAGGACTGTCATATCCTGAGAGAAAGGAGTGGCTGGGCTTGTATACTCTGGAATTTAGTAGGATGAGAGGGGATCCTATTGAAACATATAAGATTATTAAGGGTTTGGACACGCTAGAGGCAAGAAACATGTTCCCGATGTTGAGGGAGTCCAGAACCATGGGCTACACTTTAAGAATAAGGGGTAAGCCATTTAGAACAGAGACGAGGAAACACTTTTTCTCACAGAGAATGGTGAGTGTGGAATTCTCTGCCTCAGAGGGCGGTGGAGGCAGGTTCTCTGGATGCTTTCAAGAGAGAGCTAGATCGGCTCCTAAAGATAGCGGAGTCAGGGGATATGGGGAGAAGGCAGGATCGGGGTTGTGATTGGGGATGATCAGCCATGATCACATTGAATGGCAATGCTGGCTCGAGGGGCCAAATGGCCTACTCCTGCACCTATAGTCTATTGTCTATCTACACTAGCCCCACCTGCCCGCGCTTGGCCCCTTAACTATCTGGACAGCACGCCTCGGTACACGTGACAAAGAAATTACACAAAATGCCGTAGTAATCAGCCGGTGAGGCAGCATCTCTGGAGAGAAGGAATGGGCGACGTTTCGGGTCGAGGCCCTTCTATGGAGCGAAGGAAATACATTCGACCCATCGAGACTCCGCCATTCAATCATGGCTGATCTATCTCTCCCTCCTAACCCCATTCTCCTGCCTTCTCCCCACAACCCCTGACACCCATACTAATCAAAAGTCTATGTATCTCTGCCTTAAAAATATTCACTGACTTTTGGCCTCCACAGCCTTCTGTGGCAAAGAATTCCAAGGATTCACCACCCTATGACTAAAAAATATTCTCCTCATCTCCTTCCTAAAAGAATGTCCTTTAATTCCCTCTAGTCCGAGACTCTCCCACTGGTGGAAACATCCTCTCCACATCCACTCTATCCAAGCCTTTCACTGTTCTTTATGTTTCAATGACTCTTCTAAACTCCAGCGTACAGGCCCAGTGCCAACAAACGCTCATCATAGGTTAACCTATCATTCATCATTCTTGTAAACCTCCCTTTCAGAATCAGTATTTCCTCAGATATATGGGAATATCTGCGAATGATGTTAGCTTTCATTGCAAAAGGATTTGAGTATAGGAGCAGGGGAGTTCTACTGCAGATGTACAGGGTCTTGGTGAGACCCCACCTGGAGTATTGCGTACAGTTTTGGTCTCCAAATCTGAGGAAGGACATTATTGCCATAGAGGGAGTGCTGAGAAGGTTCACCAGACTGATTCCTGGGATGTCAGGACTGTCTTATGAAGAAAGACTGGATAGACTTGGTTTATACTCTCTAGAATTTAGGAGATTGAGAGGGGATCTTATAGAAACTTACAAAATTCTTAAGGGGTTGGACAGGCTAGATGCAGGAAGATTGTTCCCGATTTAGGGAAGTCCAGGACAAGGGGTCACAGCTTGTAAAAATCCTCCTCCGAGACCTGGAACTCTCTGCCACAGAGGGTAGTACCAGTTCATCCTTCCTCAGATCAGGGGGTATGGGAGAAGGCAGGTCTGGACCTGAGTTGGATGATCAGTCTACTCCTGCACCTAATTTCTATGTCTACGTTTCTATCACCAATTCCATCTCTCCAGAGATGCTGCCTGTCCTGCTGAGTTACTCCAGCACTTTGTGTCTATCTTAGATGAACCTGACCTTGGGATACATCCTACTGGCTTTGGGTGGCTGAATGGTTTTACTACTGCGCTCTAAACCATTTCACTTCAACGTGCTTTCAGTTTTGTTTAGAGATACAGCGTGGAAACAGGCCCCTTGGCCTAACGAGTCCGCTCTGACCAGCGATCCCCGCACACTAACACTATCCTACACACACACTAGGGACTATTTACATTATACTAAGCCAATTAGCCTACAAACCTGTACGTCTTGGGAGCGTGGGAGGAAACCGGAGCACCTGGAGAAAACCCACACGGTCTCAAGGAGAACGTGCAAACTCCTCACAGGCAGCAATTGTGGTTAGGATGGAACCCGGGTCTCTGGCGCCGCGAGGCAGCAACTCTACCGCTGCGCCACCGTGCCGCCACTGTGCTTGAAATAAAAAATGTGGTTCCCGTTTGAGTTGAGAGCACCAGCACAATCTAGCGCTATTCTTTCTAATAGCCATGCAACATTTCTAAGTGAAGATTACCTTCAATGCTGACACAATTCCACAGTGTTCTCTGCATTCACCGACCAGAGAGAGACAAGGGGCAAATTGTTCCACTTGCAAATAAGGGTAATTTCCGCTCTAACTAGCAGAGAAATGCATGATCCTCATACAGAGGCTGTCTACCCGATCAATGCCCGTCACAACTTTATACACTATGGACAATAGTTTGGATTCCCAAGCTCTCTGTTATATTCCACCGACACGGCACGGGTGGCACAGCGGTAGAGCAGCTACCATTGCAGCGCCAGAGACCCGGGTTCGATCCTGACTGCGAGCAAACGGGGCAGGTGAAGAGATGGGGGAGAGAAACATAGAAACATGGAAACATAGAAACATAGAAAATAGGCGCAGGAGTAGGCCATTCGGCCCTTCGAGCCAGCACCACCATTCAATATGATTTGATCATCCACAATCAGTAACCCGTTCCTGCCTTCTCCCAATATCCCCTGTTTCCGTTAGCCCTAAGAGCTAAATCTACCTCTCTCTTGAAAACATCCAGTGAATCGGCCTCCACTGCCTTCTGGCAGAGAATTCCACAGATTCACAACTCAGTGGGAGAAAACGTTTTTCCTCATCTCTGTCCTAAATGGCTGACCCCTTATTCTGAAACTGTGATCCCTGGTTGTACACTCCCCCAACATGGAGACCATTTTTCCTGCATCTAGCGTGTCCAATCCCTTAAGAATTTTACACGTTTCTATAAAATACATGAACAAAGAGTTAAGAATAAGGGGTAAGCTATTTAGAACGGAGACGAGGAAACACTTTTTCTCACAGAGAGTTGTGAGTCTGTGGAATTATCTGCATCAGAGGGCGGTGGAGGCAGGTTCTCTGGATATTTTCAAGAGAGAGCTAGATAGGGCTCTTAAAAATAGCAGTCATAGAAACATAGAAACATGGAAAATCGGTGCAGGAGTAGGCCATTCGGCCCTTCGAGCCTGCACTGCCATTCAATATGATCATGGCTGATCATCCAACTCAGTATCCCGTACCTGCCTTCTCTCCATATCAGTCAGGGGATATGGGGAGAAGGCAGGAATGGGGTACTGATTGGGGATGATCACATAGAATGGCGTGAAGGGCCGAATGGCCTTCCTGCACCTATTTTCTCAGATTCAGATTCAGATTCAATTTTAATTGTCATTGTCAGTGTACAGTACAGAGACAATGAAATGCATTTTCTATATTTCTATGAATGGCGGTGCTGGCTCGAAGTGCCGAATGGCCTATTCCTGCATCTATTGTCTATTGTCTAACAAAGGGTGGGAGGGCACTCTAGTTTTAGAATCCTCTGCCCAGGGGATATGTCTGTGTTTGTTTGTTTGTTTGTACATTAGTTCTGGTGAAGGCGCTGTGCACATTCTGCCAGTAAAACAGGCTCTTGCCCTTGGCTATTGTTTTTCACGTTCAATTGTATTTCCGTGTACCTTGTTGTGGGTGGTGACTGTGGGCAGACCAATTTCCCTCTGGGGATGAATAAAGTTTTATCGCATAGTCTGGTGTCGCATTGTATCGTAAGATATCTGCTCATCCTTTTAAATTCCTGTGACTATGAGCCCAACAAACTACAACCAAATGAGAAATTTTAAAATTCTGAATTTAATCCAACATGCGCCCATTACAAATAAAATCACTGGCACCGCAAAATGAATGAACGAACACGTTTATTGGCCAATTATTCACATACAAGGAATTTGCCTTGGTGCTCCGCCCGCAAGTGACAACATGACATACAGTGACAGTCAGGAATGATACATAAAACATTAAACATTTATAATAAAACATTATCGATCAAACATGTGAAGGACATAAAATACCAGAGCGAAAGGAGGCTACAGATTTTTGGTTATTGAGTAGAGCTACTGCTCGTGGAAAAAAAACTGTCTTTATTCTGGCTGTGGCGGCTTTGACAGTCCGGAGTCGCCTTCCAGAGGGAAGTGATTCAAAGAGCTTGGTTCAAAATAAAGATGTAGGCATAAAAGGTATCAATTCTTTCATCTTTAAAACGCGCTCATTGACGTGGCACAGTGGCGCAGCGGGAGAGTTGCTGCCTTGCAGCGCCAGAGACCCCGGTTCGATCCTGACCACGGGTGCTGTTCTGTTCTGGATTTTCTCCGAAATCTTCGGTTTCCTCCCACATCCCAAAGACGTGCAGGTTTGTAGGTTAATTGGCTTGATAAGTGAACAGAAATTTGTCCGGTATGAATAAATTATCCAACTTCCAGTATAGTCCCTGGTGGACTCTTTGGAAGGCACAAGGTACAAGGTACGTAGTTTACGCGTTCTCCCCGTGACCTTGTGGGTTTTCTCCGGGTGCTCCGCTTTCCTCCCACACTCCAAAGACGCGCAGGTTTGTAGTTTAATTGGTTCCTGTAAAATTGTAAATTGCCTCAAGTGTGTGTAGGATAGTGTTAGTGTTAGTCTTCGAGCCAGCACCGCCATTCATTGTGATCATGGCTGATCATCCCCTGTCAATAACCCGTGCCTGCCCTCTCCCCATATCCCTTGAGTCCACTCGCCCCTAGAGTTCTATCTAACTCTCTCTTAAAACCATCCAGTGACTTGGCCTCCACTGCCCTCTGTGGCAGGGAATTCCATAAATTCACAACTCTCTGGGTGAAAAAGTTTTTTTTTCTCACCTCATTTGTTTAATGACCTCCCCTTAATTGTAAGACAGTGGCCCCTGGTTCTGGACTCGCCCAACATTGGGAACATTTTTTCCTGCATCTAGCTTGTCCAATGGTAGGCGCGGACCCGGTGGGCCAAAGGGCCTGTTTCCACGTCACATCTCTCAAGTCTAAAAGTGAAGCATGGAATAATGGCCGAAAAACACTCAGACATGTTTTCTTAACTAATTTCGCTGCGAGCGTTATGGCCAAGTAGGAAATGGAAGCTGTCTGAATCTATGGAGAGTGTCTGGTATTAAGGTCAGGTAGAACCTTTGAACCATGTTCCTTCCATAGTGGCTTTGAACATTCATCCTGCTCCAGCCTTGTAACACCGCCAGTAGCACCGGCCCAGAACTCCTACGTCACAGAGATTTCTTTGAACATAGAGGATATATTCTGCGTTGCCTCTCCTTTCCTTTATTGGTCTCAAGGGAAGAGGTGGGCGTTGCAGTGATTAATGGAAAAGCTTGCTGGATGAAGGCACTTATCATCCATTCAAAAACTGCTGTGCAACCTAACTGGGTGGGTGTTGTTGTGTGTCACAGAGCCATCCAGCACGGAAATAGGCCCTTCGGCCCAACTCGTCCTAGCCGACCAAGATGCCCCATTTACGTTAAGAAACATAGAAACATAGAATATAAGTGCAGGAGTAGGCCATTTGGCCCTTCGAGCCTGCACCGCCATTCAATACGATCGTGGCAGATCATCCAACTCAGTATCCTTTAAAGATTTTCTGATTTCCCCCTTATCCTTAAGCTGTGACCCCTTGTTCTGGACTTCCCCAACATCGGGAATAATCTTCCTGCATCTAGCCTGTCCAACCCCTTATGAATTTTGTAAGTTTCTATAAGATCCCCACTCAATCTTCTAAATTCTAGCGAGTACAAGCCGAGTCTATCCAGCCTTTCTTCATATGAAAGTCCTGCTATCCCAGGAATCAGTCTGGTGAACCTTCTCTGTACTCCCTCTATGGCAATAATGTCTTTCCTCACATTAATAATAATAATAATACATTTTATTTATGGGCGCCTTTCAAGAGTCTCAAGGACACCGTACAAAAATTTAGCAAGTAGAGGAAAAACATGTAAGCGGACTGAAATAAATAGTAGAGACATGACTAATACACAAATTAAAGACAGAATTCAATTCAAAACACAATATGAGGCAATTCAAGCACAGATGAAAAGGGAGGGGGACGTGGGGCTAAGGATAGGCAGAGGTGAAGAGATGGGTCTTGAGGCGGCACTGGAAGATGGTGAGGGACACGGAATTGCGGATCAGTTGGGAGACCAAAACTGTACACAATACTCCAGGTGTGATCTCACCAAGACCCTGTACAACTGCAGTAGAACCTCCCTGCTCCTATACTCAAATCCTTTTGCTATGAACGTTGGTCCCACTAGTCCACATTCAGAGTTTAGAGACATTGCATGGAAACAGGCCCTTCGGCCCACCGAGACCGCGCTGATCAGTGATCCCCGCACATTAACACTATCCTACAAACATTAGAGACAATTTTACATTAATACCAAGCCGACTTACCTACATACCTGTACGTCTTTGGACTGTGGGAGGAAACCGAAGATCTTGGAGAAAACCCACGCAGGCAACAGGGAGAACGTATAAACTCCATACAGGCAGTACGCCTAGTCGGGATCAAACCCGGGTCTCCAGCGCTGCAAGCTCTGTAAGGCAGCAACTCTACTGCATGGAAAGGAAATGAAATTGCAATGAGCTGTTTGGCTTGGCCTGCCCTGTGCTTGAAACTGCAATGGCAATGGAAGTGAAATTAAAATGCAATGAGCTGTTTGGCTTGGCCTGCCCTGTACTTGAAACTGCAATGGCAATGGAAGTGAAATGAAAATGCAATCAGCTGTTCAGCCTGCCCTGTGCTTGAAACAGCAATGGCAATGGAAGTGAAATAAAAATGCAATGAGGTGTTTGACCTGCCTTGTGCTTGAAACTGCAATGGAAATGGAAATGAAATGAAAATGCAATAAGTTGTTTGGCCTGCCCTGTGCTTGAAAGTGCAATGGAAATGGAAATGAAATGAAAATGCAATGAGCTATTTCGCCTGCCCTGTGCTTGAAATTGAAATGGAAATGAAATGAAATGAAATGAGTTGTTTGGCCTGCCTGAAACCACTAATTTTGGCCCATAAGGCCCCTATTAGCTAAGAAACCAGTCCATTTTGCCCAAAATGTCATATTAGCCCAGGAAGAGCATTTTGGCTCAAAAGGTCTGTGCCAGGCCAGGAAAAGTCCAGGAAAAATGCCTTTCACCGAGATTTCACTCAGATTGTTTTTAAAAGAGCCCCATCATTCCTGTACTGGGCTAGGAGGAGTCCCTTCGGCCCATCAGTAAGTATTCCCCCTGCAAGTATTAAACTTCACCCCAGTATTTTTCTCCCTTCCTCCATTGTCTCCCTGTGAGATCCAGGCCAGGATAGACTTTCCTCCTTCATTGCTGTGATCTGCAGAAAAAGATAAAAAATGTCTAAAGTTGAGTCTCCACCCTCACCCCCTTCTCTCTCACAGAGTCTCTCACCTGTTTTGGGCAGAATTTCTGGCAGTTTCTGAGTTGCCAGCCCACCAGGCCTGAGTGACTGAGCTGCCAGCCCTATAATCCATTCGGCCCACAATGTCCATACTAGCCCTCTGGAAGCCAGTCCCTTCAGCCCACAATACCCATACTAACATCCAGAAAGCCCCCCCCCCCCCCCCCCCCCCCTCACTGATACCAATATTGGAATTGGTGGAGAGGTGGAATATTGCGTTGGGGGACCAGCTCTCCCGTGTGAACATGGGACCCAACGGGTCCCACTTAGTCTAGTATCCGTATAAACCTTTCCTATTAGTCTATCTATCCAAATGCTTTTTAAATGTTGTAATAGTCCAGGTATCTGTGGGTATTGTTTACTTTAGTTTAGTTTAGTTTAGAGATACAGCGCAGACGTAAAAACTCCATTCTGACAGCACCCGGAGTCAGGATCGACTGTAAACCAGCGACTCGACCGCTGCGCCACCGTGCCGCCCTTATTATATTTCCACAGCCTCCACAGGCCATGAATTCCGCAGATTCACCACCTTCCGACTAAAGAAATTCCTCCACATCCCCTTTCTAAAAGGTACGTCCCTTTATTCTCTCTGTGTGTGTGTGTGTGTGTGTGCCTCTGGTCCTAGACTCTCCCGCGAGTGTCAGAACGGAGACGAGGAAACACTTTTTCTCACAGAGAGTGGTTAGTCTGTGGAATTCTCTGCCTCAGAGGGTGGTGGAGGCCGGTTCTCTGGATGCTTTCAAGAGAGAGCCAGATAGGGCTCTTAAAAATTGCGGAGTCACGGGAATATGGGGAGAAGGCAGGAACGGGGTACAGAATGGGGATGATCAGCCATGATCACATTGAATGGCGGTGCTGGCTCGAAGGGCCGAATGGCCTACTCCTGCACCTATTGTCTATTGTCTATTGTCTGACGGAACTACACGATGGACTGCACGTGACATTGTCCTCCGCTTGGTTTTTGTTTCCCACCAGTGAAAACAGTTGTCTATTATCCGATTCTTCAGGCATGAAGATTGATTATTCAGAAGTAATGTTAAATGTCAGTGCTTGACTCATTCTCCTGTCCACTGTCAGATGTGGCATTTGAATGGGCTACTTTTTCATGGGTTTTAACAGAGGACAATATGTAACCGTCTGCAGTGGTGACTGGGGGATGGAGAATAACTGGGCAGTTGTTCCCGTTCTACACAGTTCATCACAGGCAACGCAGTGATAGATTTTTTGCCGTGACTTTCATTGCAATTCCGTTACCCGACCGTCTTGCAAAGTGACAACTGACCACGGGGTTGGGGGCGGGGGGTGAAATTGCTCGTATGAAACTTTCTTAACAAAATCTGCATCTTTTTATTGAGCTTAACCACGAGATAGGAAATTGGACGGGTCGGGTCTATTAGCCTAGGCAGCTGCACTGAACTACTTAGTCTGAAGTAGGGTCTCGATCAGATACGTCACCTATTGCATACAGTTTTGGTCTCCAAATCTGAGGAAGGACATTATTGCCATACAGGGAGTGCAGAGACGGTTCACCAGACTGATTCCTGGGATGTCAGGACTGTCTTATGAAGAAAGACTGGATAGACTTGGTTTATACTCTCTAGAATTTAGAAGATTGAGAGAGGATCTTATAGAAACTTACAAAATTCTTAAGGGGTTGGACAGGCTAGATGCAGGAAGATTGTTCCCGATGTTAGGGAAGTCCAGGACAAGGGGTCACAGCTTAAGGATAAAGGGGAAATCCTTTAAAACCGAGATGAGAAGAACTTTTTTCACACAGAGAGTGGTGAATCTCTGGAACTCTCTGCCACAGAGGGTAGTTGAGGCCAGTTCATTGGCTATATTTAAGAGGGAGTTAGATGTGGCCCTTGTGGCCAAGGGGATCAGAGGGTATGGAGAGAAGGCAGGTACGGGATACTGAGTTGGATGATCAGCCATGATCATATTGAATGGCGGTGCAGGCTCGAAGGGCCGAATGGCCTGCTCCTGCACCTAATTTCTATGTTTCTATGTTTCTATGTTTCCTTCGCTCCTTAGATGCTGCCTCACCCGCTGAGTTTCTCTAGCATTTTTTGTCTAACTTTTGTCTACCTTCGATTTTTCCAGCATCTGCAGCTTTCTCTTAAACGTGAAGTGTGAAACGTCACCCATTCATATCTCCATATCTCTAGTTTACATTTCCCCTGCGTCTCTCCAGAGATGCTGCCTGTCCCGCTGAGTTACTCCAGCATTTCTGTGTCTATCTGTGGTGTGAAGCTGCATCTGCAGTTCCCTTCTACATATAATTAGAACTTTAGCACGTGGATCAAACCGAACATCATTCCTTCCAGGTGAGGCAAAATATATGGAATTTAGAAGCATGAGAGGGGATCTTGTAGAAAGATATAACATTCTTAAAGGATCTCTGGATGTATTCAAGAGAGAGTTAGATAGGGCTCTTAAAGATAGCGGAGTCAGGGGATATGGGGAGAAGGCAGGAACGGGGTACTGATTGTGGATGATCAGCCATGATCACAGTGAATGGCGGTGCTGGCTCGAAGGGCCGAATGGCCTACTCCTGCACCTATAGTCTATTGTCTATTGTCTATTGATTGGACAGGCTAGATGCATGAAAAATGTTCCCGATGTTTGGGGAATCCAGAACCAGGGGTCACAGTTTAAGAATAAGTGGTAGGCCAATTAGGACTGAGATGAGGAAAAACTTTTTCACCCAGAGAGTTGTGAATGTGTGGAATTTTATGCCACAGAAAGCAGTGGAGGCCAATTCACTGGATGTTTTCAAAAGAGAGTTAGATTTAGCTCTTGGGGCTAACGGAATCAAGGGATATGGGGTAATAGTAGGAACGGGGTACTGGTTTTAAATGATCAGCCATGATCATATTGAATGGCGGTGCTGGCTCGAAGGGCTGAATGGCCCACTCCTGCACCTATTTTTCTATGTTTCTATGTTTCTAAACTTACCGAATAGTGAAAGGCTTGGATTAAGTGGATGTGGAGAGGATGTTTCCACTAGTGGGAGAGTCTAGGACTAGAGGTCACAGCCTCAGAATTACAGGACATTCCTTTAGGAAGGAGATGAGGAGGAATTTCATTAGTCAGAGGGTGGCGAATCTGTGGAATTCTTTGCCACAGAAGGCTGTGGAGGCCGTCAATAGATATTTTTAAGGCAGAGATAGATAGATTCTTGATGAGTACAGGTGTCAGAGGTTATGGGGAGATGGCAGGAGAATGGGGTTTGGAGGGAGAGATAGATCAGCCATGATTGAACAGTGGAGTAGACCTGATGGGCCAATTGACCCAATTCTGCTCCTATCACTTATGATTTACGACTAAATCATTATTACATTACTGTTTGTACGATCTTGCTGCAATGTTTCCTTACTTTATAACAGTGAACACAATGAATACACTTGAACAGACCCTCTGTTCAAGTGAATGGGATGTAAGTGTATAAGATAATGGTGATCTTATTGAAACATATAAGATTATTAAGGGCTTGGACACGCTAGAGGCAGGAAATGTGTTCCCGATCTTGGGGGAGTCGAAAACCAGGGGCCACAGTTTAAGAATAAAGGGGTAAGCCATTTAGAACGGAGACGAGGAAACACTTTTTCTCATAGAGAGTGGTGAGTCTGTGGAATTCTCTGCCTCAGAGGGCGGTGGAGGCCGGTTCTCTAGATGCTTTCAAGAGAGATCTAGATAGGGCTCTTAAAGATAGCGGAGTCAGGGGATATGGGGAGAAGGCAGGAATAGGGTACTGATTGGGGATGATCAGCCATGATCACATTGAATGGCGGTGCTGGCTCGTAAAGCCGAATGGCCTACTCCCGCACCTATTGTCTATTGTCTATTGTCTATTGTCAATGGGTGTAAAGAGCTTTGGGACATTTTGAGAGAGTTTAAAAATTCCTGAATGAATGTAAGATTGTCATTCTGCATCCTGCCATTTAGTTGGAATAATACGTTAGTGTTGCACAGTCCAGCACATGTATCCTGTATCTCAGTACACTGTGGATAGCTTGATTGAGATCATGTATAGTCTTTCCGCTGAAGATACACACAAAGTGCTGGAGTAAGCCAGCATCTCTGGAGAGAAGGAATAGGTGACGTTTCGGGTTGAGACCATTCTTCTTTCCGCCGACTGGATAGCAGGCAACATAAAAGATGTTACTGTGAAAACCTGCACGAGACAATAAACTAAACTAAACTAAACTAAACTAAACTAAACTAAACTAAAGAGGAGTGCGTACCAAGGCCTTGAGTAGCAATACAATCTCAAACACCATAATTGGGTGATCTGGAAAGACTTGAACAAGCCACAAGATCCCACTGGATGACTTTGTCACACTCACTTTCTTGAACAGATTCGTCAAGGGTTATGGAGAGAAGGCGGGAAAATGGGATTAGGAGGCAGATAAAAGGTCATAAGGTCATAAGGAATAGGAGTAGAATTAGGCCATTCGGCCCATCAAGTCGACTCTGCTATTCAATCATGGCTGATCTATCGTAGGTAGACAAAAATGCTAGAGACACTCAGCGGGTGAGGCAGCATCTATGTAGCGAAGGAATAGGTGACGTTTCGGGTCTGAAGAAGGGTCTCGACCCTTCGCTCCATAGATGCTGCCTCACCCGCTGAGTGTCTCTAGCATTTTTGTCTACCTTCGATTTCACCAGCATCTGCATGCAGTTCTTTTGTGAAACATGGCTGATCTATCTCTCCCTCCTAACCCCATTCTCCTGCCTTCTCCCATAACCAACCCCCTGACACCCTTGCTAATCAAGAATCTATCTATCTCTGCCTTAAAAAGCCGTCTAGTCGCAGTCCACACTGGCAGGTGAAACAAAAAAATCTTCCCGCCTCTTGACTGCCGCTGAATAATGTTGGTGCCAGGGAAGGAGCAGGAAACGCTGTTTTCTGGAGCACCGCAAATAATTCCTGTCGGCAGTTTCCCCCCGCGCCCTTAGATCACAATAGCGTGGGGGGGGAAAGCAGGTCACAATCTGTTAATAGTTCAAATAAGTCACTAGGAGTTTGGTCATCTATTGCTGTGTAATCTGGGACGTGTTGTTTCCTGATATGGCAGCGGAGTTAAAGCCATAAATAACGTCGCTTTTTACTGCCGACCTACTCCAGACACCATCGTTGCATTTGCAGAAGCCACTCGCTATCTAGACTACAATCGGTGAAACCTTTGAGAGTGCACTTGGCCGCAATCACAACGATAGCTGTTACAGTGTCGGCTACACACATCAATGGGTCAAAAGCTTATTGTGACTTATTACGTATGGGAACGTGAATTTAAAAAAAGCAAAACTTTTTTTTTTTTGCAAACCTGACGTCCCTTTGATCTCAGTGTCACCCACTGCTTTGCTTTCTCAAACAGTTTTAAAAATGCGCTTTGAAAACCTCCACAAGCATCGATGCCTATAAATAATCATCACAGTGCTGTGTGGGCCACTTTATATCCCGGCACAAGGTTTTTTTACGGGAGATGCAGCGGGGAATACAGGCCCTTCGGGTCCGCGCCGTTCTCGCTGGTTCTGCGTTCTCCCACTCTCCCGTCCACTCCCAGCGCACCAAGGGCAATTTACAGAGGCTCGATTAACCTGCAAACCCGCACGTCTTTGGGATGTGGGAGGAAACCGGAGCACCCGGAGTAAAGCCACACGGTCGTGGGGAGAACGTGCAAACGTCACACAGACAGCACCCGAGGTCAGGATTGAACCTGGGTCCCCGGTGCCGTGAGGCAGCAGCTGAAGAAAGCTTTCACCGACAGACAGCAATTTGACGGGAACTAGCTGAGTTGAGAAGAACTCACCTGACCCTGTAATGCGTGGCATCTGCGGTGAACTAGTCCACACTGCAGACTCACAACCAAAAGACCTCACACACATTCCCACCTGTACTGAAGATAGACACAAAAAGCTGGAGTAACTCAGCGGGACAGGCAGCATCTCTGGGGAAAAGGAAATGGGTGGCGTTTCGAGTCGAGACCCTTCTTCAGACCGAGAGACGGGGGAAAAGGGGAAACGAGAGATATAGACACTGATGCAACCTCAGTAGATCTAGGAGCAAATAATTTGTTTAAGAAGGAACTGCAGATGCTGGAAAATCGAAGGTAGACAAAAGTGCTGGAGAAACTCAGCTGGTGCAGCAGCATCTATGGAGCGAAGGAAATAGGCAACGTTTCGGGACGAAACGTTGCCTATTTCCTTCGCTCCATAGATGCTGCTGCACCCGCTGAGTTTCTCCGGCACTTTTGTCTACCTAGGAACAAATAATGCAGACTCGAGGAACTGCAGATGTCGGATTTACAAAAAAAGACACAAAGCGCTGGAGTAACTCAGAGGGCCAGGCAGCATCTCTGGAGAACATGGATAGGTGACGTTTCCCGAATGGACCCTTCCTTCTGACCCGGAGATGCTGCCTGACCCACTGAATTACTACCACTTTGTGGGGCTTTTTTAGCATATAATGCATGTGCAAGCCAAACTTTTTGCAAAGTCTTTTTCTCAGGTCTATATATTCTTAGTGGAATAGACAGGGTGAATGCATAGAGTCCCCCATTTTTATAGGGGGACTGTCGAGAGCACATTGACCTACGGCATCACTTCCTGGTTCGGGAGCTGCAAGGCGTACGAACGGCACCAACTAGACAGGATTGTGAAGACCGCCAGCAGGATTATTGGTGCTCCACTCCCTTTCCTGCTGGACATATACAGGAAGAGATGTATCAGCAGAGCCATCTCCATCATCAAAGACCCCCTACCACCCATCGCATGACATTTTCTCCATCCTGCCATCTGGGAAGAGGTACAGGAGCATTAGCTGCAAAACCAGCAGGATGCTCCTCAGCTTCTTCCCGCAGGCTATAAGACTGATAAACGGACTTTGCCCCCTGCCAAAGTATCACGCACCAACCACCAACCTGGACACACTGCAGCAGAGCCACTGTCGTGCCGCTGCCGATCGGAACGCCTGGTGAATGTTTAGTAGAGTGTTAAATTTGTTCATGATACATGTATTTTTATTTCTATTTATTTCTAATGCACACTGAATGGACAATGGTTGAGCAATGTTTTTTTGTTTCCTCTGGGTATGTGAATACTCAGGAAATGACAATAAAGATATACAATACAATACAATACAATACAATAGAGTCTTTGGCCCAGAGTAGGGGAATCAAGAGGAGCTCCGACTGCCGGCCCTGAAGTCTGCGATGCTTCTGGCTGCAGCGCGGCAGGAACTTTAGATCCTGCGGCCTACACCAACTACACCGCCTACTACAAAAAGTAGTAAACACTGCCCAGTCCATCATCGGCTCTGACCTCCCTTCCATCGAGGGGATTTATCGCAGTCGCTGCCTCAAAAAGGCTGGCATCA
The DNA here is from genome assembly GCF_028641065.1 of Leucoraja erinaceus. Classification (NCBI taxonomy): domain Eukaryota; kingdom Metazoa; phylum Chordata; class Chondrichthyes; order Rajiformes; family Rajidae; genus Leucoraja; species Leucoraja erinaceus. Next base: position 6,113,184 of record NC_073384.1, on the reverse strand, counting down.
TCATCAAAGACCCACACCATCCTGGCCACACACTCATCTCCCCGCTACCTTCAGGTAGAAGGTACAGGAGCCTGAAGACTGCAACAACCAGGTTCAGGAATAGCTACTTCCCCCACAGCCATCAGGCTATTAAACCTGGCTCGGACAAAACTCTGATTATTAATAACCACTTTCTGCTATTTGCACGTTATCAGTTTATTTATTCATGTGTGTATATATTTATATCATGGTATATGGACACGTTGATCTGTTTTGTAGTAAACGCCTACTATGTTCTGTGTGCTGAAGCAAAGCAAGAATTTCATTGTCCTATACAGGGACACATGACAATAAACTCACTTGAACTTGAACCTAAAGCCACGGTCTCCGGTGGGGAGGCACCGATTCAGGACTTACCTGGACTTTACCTTGTCTACACATCTGGACGCCTGCAGCGGCAACTGCGGAGGGTTGAGGTCCCGACCACGGGGGAAAATGGAGGAGGACTGGCCAAATGTTGTGCCTTCTACCACGGTGATGAATGCTGTGATGGATGTTTGTGTTAAATTTTTATTGTGTTTTTTTTTTTTTTTTGTTGTACCGCTGCTGGCAAATTCATTTCACTTGCATTTTATGTGCAAGTGACGAATAAAACTGTTTGATTGATTGAAGAACCAGAGGACATGGATTTAATAGACAATAGACAATAGACAATAGGTGCAGGAGTAGGCCTTTCGGCCCTTCGAGCCAGCACCGCCATTCAATATGATCATGGCTGATCATCCACAATCAGTACCCCGTTCCTGCCTTCTCACCATACCCCATACTATCTTCAAGAGCCCTATCTGGCTCTCTCTTGAAAGTATCCAGAGAAAATGGCCTCCACTGCACTGTGGCAGGGAATTCCACAGACTCACAACTCTCTGTGTGAAAAATCTCTGTGTGAAAAATCCTCATCTCCATTCTAAATGGCTTACTCCTTATTCTTAAGATGAGAGGAGTAGGATTTAATAGGAAGCGGAGGGGCAAACTTTACAATCAGAAGGTGGTGGGTGTAAGGAACAAGCTGCCACAGAGGGTAGTTGAGGCCAGTTCATTGGCTATATTTAAGAGGGAGTTAGATGTGGCCCTTGTGGCTAAGGGGATCAGGGGGTATGGAGAGAAGGCAGGTACGGGATACTGAGTTGGATGATCAGCCATGATCATATTGAATGGCGGTGCAGGCTCGAAGGGCCCAATGGCCTACTCCTGCACCTAATTTCTATGTTTCTATGTTTCTACAAGAGTTGAAGCAGGTACTATAGCTGCATTTGAAGGACACTTGGACAGGTACATGGATACGGGCCTACTCCTGCACCTATTTTCTATGTTTCTATGTTTCTTCCTACACAAGTAACATGACCTCCCAGTGTCCATATTCAATACCCTGGTCGCCGATTGAATTCAGCTAAGTTTTTAAATCTGTCTTTGCCACAGAAGGCTGTAGAGGCCAAGTCAGTGGATCTATTAAGGGCAGAGATAGATAGATTCTTGATTAGTGCGGGTGTCAGGGGTTATGGGAAGAAGGCAGGAGAATGGGATGAGGAGGGAGAGATAGATTTGCCATGATTGAATGGCTGGAGTAGAATTGATGGGCCGAATGGCCTACCTCTGCTCCTATCACTCATGACCATCAGTCTGAAGAAGGGCCTCGACCCAAAACGCCACCTATTTCCTACTCTCCAAAGATGCTGCCTGAGTCGCTGAGTTACTCCAGCTTTTTGCGCCTTGCTGCAGATACTCTGGCCACTGGTGCTGTTTTAGACAATAGACAATAGACAATAGGTGCAGGAGTAGTCCATTCGGCCCTTCGAGCCAGCACCGCCATTCAATGTGATTATGGCTGATCATCCCCAATCAGTGCCCCGTTCCTGCCTTCACCCCATATCTCCTGACTCTTTAAGAGCCCTATCTTTAAGATAGCTATCTTTAAGAGCCCTATCTAGCTCTCTCTTGAAAGCATCCAGAGAACCAGCCTCCACCGCCTTCTGAGGCAGAGAATTCCACAGACTTTAATTTGACCTAAGTGACCCGGCTGAGTCGGTGCCAGCGCGGGGTGGGGAGACTGAGTCTTCCCGCCTTGCCCCCTTCCAACTTAGAAAAACTGTGCGCCAACTCATTAAATGTCCTGAAACACATTTGGGAGGTTTTAAAAATCAATAGGTTTGCTCAGCTGGGCATTCCTGGCCTTTCCCACCGCTCCACGGCCTGTGAAGAAAGGATTTTTGTACCTGTTGCTTTGGGAGGCTTGGGATTGTTTGCAGCTGTTTTTTTTTTCCCTTTCCCCATGAAGTCCTTCACCCCGTTGACACTGGGTCGCCCAGGGAGGCGATATTCACTTTCACCGGCCAGTCTAGGTGGTTGTTTTTATCTTTGAACCGGCCTCACACACAGCCGTCCACTGGCCCACAGTGCCGCAGAGACATTCCATCAACGTGACGCTAACTCGGGATAAAGATAGGAACAAAGCGCCGGAGTAACTCAGCGGGACAAGCGTGCGTCTCTGGAGAGAGGGAATGGGCGACGTCCCGGGTCGAGACCCTTCTTCCAAATGAGAGTCAACAGACATAGAAACATAGAAAATAGGTGCAGGAGTAGGCCATTCAGCCCTTCGAGCCTGCACCGCCATTCAATATGATCATGGCTGATCATCCAACTCAGTATCCCGTACCTGCCTTCTCTCCATACCCCCTGATCCCTTTAGCCACAAGGGCCACATCTAACTCCCTCTTAAATATAGCCAATGAACTGTGGCCTCAACTACCTTCTGTGGCAGAGAGTTCCAGAGATTCACCACTCTCTGTGTAAAAAATATATCCTGAAGGGTAATTGTTTTACAATAAGGGTGATGGGTGTATGGAACAAGCTGTCAGGGGAGGTAGTTGAGGTTGGCACTATCTCAATGTTTAAGAAACATTTAAAGAGGAACATGGAAAGGACAGGTTTAGGGGGATATGGGCCAAATGCAGGCAGGTGGGACTAGTGTGGTTGGGACATGTTGGTGGACATGGGCAAGTTGGGCCGAAGGGCCTGTTTTGGCTCTGCAAGACTATGATTCTATGACTCTAATTAGTGTGATCGATGGTCAGCATGATCATGTTTCAATGCGGTGACACTGCTATATCTGATGGTACTATTTTAACCACCATGTAGGTGAAAGTTATCCATGGTTTAAATCTTAAATCTGATACATAGAAATAAATTATATATTAACATCAACTATCTGATTATTGTCATATTCTGCACCGAGTAGACTTGTTATGTAAATCCTACATAATAATAGTGGTGGCTCAGCGGTGGAGTCGCTGCCTTACTGCAGAAGGGACACAAAATTGCTGGAGAAACTCAGCGGGTGCAGCAGCATCTATGGAGCGAAGGAAATAGGCGACGTTTCTGGCCGAAACCCTTCTTCAGACTGATTGGGCAGAAGGGACCCAGGTTCGATCCTGACTACGGGTGCTTGTCCGTACGGAGTTTGTACGTTCTCCCCGTGACCTGCGTGGGATTTCCCCGGCATCTCCGGTTTCCTCCTACACTCCAAAGACCTGCAGGTTTGCAGTTTAATTGGCTTCGGTAAAGTGTAAATTGTCCCCAGTGTGTGCAAGGTAGTGTTAAGGGCCTGTCCCACGAGCTTGTGACTGCATGCGGCAAGCGCGACCAAACCGGAAGCGGGGACCGCGCTGGGGCCACGCGGAGGTCAAGTGATCCCGTACGAGTTGACGTGAAGTTCGAGTGAAGTCCGCGGGAAGTTCGCGCTAGGTGTACGCCGTCAAGGCGCTGCGTACGGCGTCGAGATGGTGCGTACGCCCGTCGAGGCGGTGCGTACGGCCTCAATGCGGCTACGGGCCGGCAGTCCGTTGCCACGCGGAATTTTTGAACAGTGTCAGTTTTTCAGATCCCCGCGCGATGTCGGGACCAGCTCCGCACAACTCCATACGGCTCCGGCGATCGAAGTGGGACCGGCCCCGCGAGGCCGTACGGCTCAAGCGACCACGTTAGGTCGCGCTCGCCGCATGCAGTCGCATGCTCGTGGGACAGGCCCTTTAGGATAGCGGGGGGGATCGCTGGTCGGCGCAGACTCGATGGGCCGAAGGGGCTGTTTCCGCCGTGTATCTCTAAACCTCAACACGCGCTTGACTGCAAAGTTCTTTGCGATATGCTAAGGGCGTGAAAGTCATGTATGAAAATAAATCATGAATTTTCCTTAAGGGCCCTGTCCCACTTGGCGTTTCATTCGGCTAGTGCCGGCGTCATTGACTGACGTATTAGGGTCGCCGAAAGATTTTGAACGTTTCAAAATCCAGCGACGACAAAGAAAATGTAGCGACACTTGAGGAAACGCCGCGCGTCATAACGTCGTCACGCCGCGACTTTTTCGGTGACCTGATGCGTCAGTCAATGGTGCCGACAGTGGCTGAAAAAATCTTCAAGTGGGACAGGCCCTTTAATATTCTGCGGCAACCCTTTCCCCTCCCCATCCTTCCATTACCCCCCCCCTACCCCACCCCCTCCCCACCATCCCCCACCCCACTCTCTCACAGATTGCCAGCACAATATAGTGCCCATAGAATGAACGACATTCAATTAAACATTAACTTTGCACAGTTTCCTGCCTATTGTGCAGCCCTCTTCGAGATACACGGATGAAATTCCATTGGAATAACTCTCGCAGTTCAGCGTTCCCACCAAAATAGTTTGTTCGAAAGAATGCGATTGAGAGATTTGGCCACACCAGACCAGCCGGTAAATCCACAGCCCTTGTTAATGTCGGTGATGGAGGCAGCAGCGAGGGGCGAAGATGGATAAGCAATACCAGTTTTAGTTTAGACAAAGTTTAAACAAAGTTTAGGCAGACACAGAAAGTTGGAGTAACTCAGCGGGACAGGCAGCATCTCTGGACAGAAGGAATGGGTGACGTTTTGGGTCGAGACCCTTCTTCAGGCTGGTTAGGGATAAGGGAAACGAGAGATATAGATGGTGATGTGGAGAGATAAAGAATAATGAATGAAAGATATGTAAAAAAGTAACGATGATGAAGGAAACGGGCCATTGTCAGCTGTTTGTTGGGTGAAAACGAGAAGCTGGTGCGACTTGGGTGGGGGAGGGATAGAGGGAGAGGGAATGCCGGGGCTACCTGACGTTAGAGAAATCAATATTGATACCACTGGGGTGTAAGCTGCCCAAACGGAATATGAGATGCTGTTCCTCCAATTTGCGTTTAGCCTCACTCTGACAATGGAGGAGGCCCAGGACAGGAAGATCTGTGTGGGAATGGGAAGGGGAATTAAAGTGTCCAGCAACCGGGAGATCAGGTTGGTCCACGCGGGCTGAGCGAAGTTGTTCAGCGAAACGATCGCCCAGTCTGCGTTTGGCCTCGCCGATGTATAAGAGACCACATCTAGAACAACGGATACAGTAGATGAGGTAGGAGGAGGTGCAAGTGAACCACTGCCTAACCTGAAAGGACTGTTGGTTTAGTTTAGTTTAGAGATACAGCGCGGAAACAGGCACTTTGGCTCACCTAGTCCGTGCCGACTAATGAGCCCCGCACATTAACACTATCCTGGAGGCCCTAGGGACAATTTATACTCATTACCATAGGAGTCTATGGATATAATGTAGCGGCTCGTTATGTCAGCCGTAGGTATTTTTTTACTTGTGGACATTTTTCAACATGCTGAAAAAAACGTCCCGACTTACCTGATGCCCCGAGTACCTACGGCTGGCATAACGAACCGCTACGATATATCCACGGACCATTACGGACTCGTTACGGACATTCAGCGAGTTTGAATCTAGGGGAAAACTCGGGAGAATTTGTGAACAACTCGGGAAAGTGGGACAGGGGCTTTACTCTTTATATATCTGATTGTTTGATTTGGTCATCACTCTGAAGGGATATCTATAGTTTCCAAGTTGCTTAAACGTGCTGCCAGCTACAGATCTGATGACACCCAGTCCACAATCTATCCCACTTATCAAAGCTACATCTCGTATGTGTATGTGACGAATAAACTTGACTTGACTTGATAGGTGCAGGAGTAGGCCATTCGGCCCTTCGAGCCAGCACCGCCATTCAATGTGATCATGGCTGATTATCCACAATCAGTGCCCCGTTCCTGCCTTCTCCCCATATCCCCTGACTCCGCTATTTTTAAGAGCTCTATCCAACTCTCGAAAGCATCCAGAGAACCGGCCTCCACCGCCTTCTGAGGCAGAGAATTCCACAGACTCACAACTCACAACAGTGGCCCTTGTGGCTAAAGGGATCAGAGGGTATGGAGAGAAGGCAGGTACGGGATACTGTGTTGGATGATCAGCCATGATCATATTGAATGGCGGTGCAGGCTCGAAGGGCCGAATGGCCTACTCCTGCACCTAATATGTTTCGATGTTTCTCTGTGTGAAACAAGTTTTTCTCGTCTCCTAAATGACTTACTCCTTATTCTTAAAGTGTGGCCCCTGGTTCTGGACTCCCCCAAGGTCGGGAACATGTTTCCTGCCTCTAGCGTGTCCAAACCCTTAACCATCTTATATGTTTCAATAAGATAACCTCTCATCCTTCTAAATTCCAGAGGATACAAGCCCAGCCGCTCCATTCTATCAACATATGGCAGTCCTCGCCACCCCTGTTCTTGTGAGCTTGCATCCACACTGTTGCTGCTGCTCGCATTCTGGCTGTTTGAACACAAACAGGCCCACACCCATGTCAACAGTGACTGTGAACCATACAGAACGATCGCAAAGAGTGGCCAGCGTTAATGAGCTCCATCTACACCCTAGGTGGAGTAAGAATTACATTGCATGTCACGACAGGTACAGAACATTTAATTTCTCAGCAGTTTCATTGCCTGGGCAACCAATGTAAACCTTGCTCAGGTCTATGAAAACACAATTTGCATCGGATCCGAAAGGGCCTGTCCCACTTGGGCGTAATTTGAGCATCATTTACTCGTGGTGGTGTATACAGTGACGCGTGGTAACGCGCGGCGCCCCAGGATTTTGTGAGGCTCAAAATCCTCGTGCACCACCTGCGTGACGTATCCCTTGCGCACGCTGACGTACTGACGGCGGACGTGTAGCACGTGGTGACGCACGGTTACGCACGGTGACACACGGACGTTGCCTATGCTAATTTATTATGCATCTCCGTGCATCAACGTCCGTGACCATGCACCGCCCATGTGCCGTCGGCGCGCCATTTGCGCATCATTTGAGTGCCGCACCACGGGTATAAATCGCGCGTAGTTTTCACCAGAGTATCTTTGATTTTCACTGGGAAAATCCTTGCCACGGAGATCGGACTAAGTACAAACGACATCGCAAATGGCTCCCAAAAGAAGCAGGGCCATCAAGAGCACTTGGCGCGCGACTGTCGTATTGCTAGACGATGTTCACGAGAATCTCGTGCGTCAGCCACTACTGGTCTGTCACGTAAATGACGCGCAAATGGCGCCCAAGTGGAACAGGCCCTTAACACACAGTGCTGGACGAGCCTTTAGTTCATTTTCGTTCATTGTCACGTGTGCCGAGGTACAGTGAAAAGCTTTTGTTGCGTTGCCACCCAGTCAGTGGAAAGACAACACATGATTACAATCGAGCCATTTACAGTGTACAGATACATGATAAGGGAATACCGTTAATGCAAGGTAAGGCCAACATCCCCCCCAACATCAGTTTGAAGAAGGGTCTATACCGGGAACGTCGGCAATTCCTTTTCTCCATAGATGCTGCCTCACCCGCTGAGTTTCTCCGACATTTTTTTGTCTACCTTCGATTTTTCCAGCATCTGCAGTTCTTTCTTAAACACAAAGTCCGATCAAGGATAGTCCGAAGGTCACCAAAGAGGTAGATACTAGTTCAGCGCTGCTCTCTGGTTGTGGTAGGTCATATGGTCATAAGTGATAGGAGTAGAATTAGGCCATTCGGCCCATCAATTCTACTCCGCCATTCAATCATGGCTGATCTATCTCTCCCTCCAAACCCTATTCTCCTGCCTTCCCCCCCCCCCCCCCCCCCCCCCCCCCCCCCCATAACCTCTGACACCCGTACTAATCAAGAATCTATCCATCTTCGCCATAAAAACATCCACTGACTTGGCCTCCACTGCCATCTGTGGCAAAGAATTCCACAGATTCACCACCCTCTGCCTGGTTGGGTGGTTCAGTCGCCTGATAACAGCTGGGAAGAAACTGTCGAGACCCTCAACTTGATGAAGGGTCCCGACCCGAAACCTCGTTTGTCCATTTCTTCCTCAGTTCCTGCCTGACCCACTGAGTTCCTCCAGCACTTTGTGCGTTTTGCTCAATATTCAAGCATCTGCACTTTCTTCAGCCTGCGTTTGACCATTAGTTTCGTTAAGTTTGGTTATTTATTGTTACGTGTACAAAAATACAGTGAGATGCTTGCTCTCCATACTCTCCAGTGAAAGCTACACGTACATGGGGACAGTTACTGGAACAGCACACACAGAGACACCATATACCAGCACTATATAGATTCAATATATATTTTATATATATGTGTATATATACACTGTAGATTGTTCCCGATGTTGGGGAAGTCCAGAACTAGGGGTCAGTGTGTTAAGGTTATGGGGAATATCCTATATATATAGATATATAAGATATATTTATTTATATATAGAGGGGGTGAGAGCCTTTTCTGTTGCTGCCCCAGCACTCTGGAACACCTTTCCGCTGCAGATCAGACAGGGAGTTAGACTGTCCATCTTGTAAATCCTCCCTATGGAAAAGGCAGGTACACTTTTGATTCATGATCAGCTTTCGATTGAATGGCTGTGAGAAAAAAAAAAAAAAAAAACACTCGAAGGTTCCTGTTTTTTAGTGCTTTTGCATGTAATTTTTAATTTTTACTGTTTTTATAGTCCTGTCGTCTTAATGGTTTTAGTAGTTTGTAATAATTTTTTGTTGACTTCCCATGTACAGCACTTTGTGGTAACTGATGTTGTCTAAAAGTGCTTTATAAATAAAGTTATTATTATTATATATATAGACTGCCGCAAGCAGGGTTGGAAGGCAAGGTGTATGCCCATCGAGGTTGGCTGCAGAGGTTTTGCAGGGCAATCGCTCTACAAAGCCTCGAGTGCACTGGGCATCGACAGAATGTAGAGGAGAAGGGCCATCAAGAACACCACAGAGGCAGCGGAGAAGGCCACAAGATGGCTGTGGATGAGGAGAGGAGGTCCATGGGGAGGAGCAAATGCCACCTGAACAAAAGTCGTGGTCTGATCAACCATGGCTGGGTCGCCTGGGTGAGGGTGTCTGATGTTGAAAGACCCGAAACACCCAATCACCCCGGGTTACATCACTGATGATGCGTTCAGGAGCATCAAGAGATGTTTTTTTTTAATCAAACACACACATTGGAAACTTTCAAATTATCTTTACTGATTTTATCTGGACTTTCCTGGCCTTCATCTTGCACCAAACATATACCCTTTATGTCGGGTGTAGTTCCCCCCACCACGGGTACCATGTAATCCCGTGCTACCTGCTCCATGGTCGGATAGTCGGCGACTAAACCGTCTCCCCCACCTGGTTTGCCAGGTGAGGAGGGGGCTGTGGACCCCCAGCAGGACCAAACACTAGACCTGTCAAAGGGCGGATGAGCTCCTAGCGAGCCGACGGCCATCCACACTTCAGTAGAAGTTGCGATCACTGTCGTACATGGCATTGTAAGGAATGATGATAAAGCACACACACACACACACCAAAATACTATACATCCAGCGGCGGAAGTCCGCATGAACTGGAGTACAGAGACGTGTGGTGCGTCCGTCACCGTTCCCGTCGGACACCAGCGCCATTGCGTCGCTAATGTTTTCAACGATGATGAATTTATATATATCTATACACACACACACACACACACACACGCACATTGGAAACCTTCAAACTATCTTTACTGATTTAAAAGACTTTTATCTGGAGTTTCCTGGCCTTTATCTTGCACTAAACATATGCCCTCTATCCTGTATGTCTATTCTGTGGACGGCTTGATTTTAATCACAATAGACAATAGACAATAGACAATAGGTGCAGGAGTAGGCCATTTGGCCATTCGAGCCAGCACCGCCATTCAATGTGATCATGGCTGATCATCCACAATCAGTACCCCATTCCTGCCTTCTCCCCCCCATATCCCCTGACTCCGCTATCTTTAAGAGCCCTATTGTCTCACGTATAGACTTTCCGCTGACTAGATAGCACGCAAACAAAACAATTTTCTTGTACCTCGGTACACCTGACATCAATAAACTAAACTAAACTCAGCTGCAAAATAAAGGGAACATGTTTTCCTTCGATCTCTTTGTGAGTTTTTATGCCAGAATGTGGTTTGTTCTGACAATCACGCCTGGCTCAGTTCCCTGGGAGGGTTGTTGGCTTCCAGCCAGGTTTTGGGTGGGTGATTTTGGGTTGCGATCAGCACGGTGGTGGCGCAGCGGTAGAGTTGCTGCCTCACAGCGCCAGAGACCCGAGTTCGTTCCTGACAACGGGCGCTGTCTGTACGGAGTTTATACGTTCTCACCGTGACCCACGTGAGTTTCCTCCGAGATCTCCGGTCTCCTCCCACACTCCAAAGACGTTGTACAGGTATGGAGGCTGATTGGCTTGGTATAAGTGTAAATTGTCCCTAGTGTGTGTAGGAGAGTGTTAGTGTGCGGGGATCGCTGGTCGGCGTGGACTCGGTGGGCCGAAGGGCCTGTTTCCGCGCTTAAACTCTTTAAAAAAAGTTACACGTGCGGTTTAGTGAGGAATGTTAGGTGTGTTTATCCGAGCCAATGGTTGCTATTTCCCATAGAGTCCCAACATCCTCCCATCTCGGCACACCACTGCTATGAAGTACTGTCTGTCATTTGATCAGCTTTTAGTTCTGAAACTTTGTAGTTTACAGATGTGGAAACAGGCCCTTCTGCCCATCGAGTCCGCGTTGACCAGCGATCAACCTGTATACTATCCTACACACTCGGGACAATTTACAATTTTTACCAAAACCAAATTAACCTACAAACCAAACCTGTGCATCTTTGGAATGTGGGAGGAAACCAGAGCACCCGGAGAAAACCCACGCGGTCACGGGAAGACGGTACAAACTCCGTACAGACAGCACCTATAGTCAGGATTGTCCCTATTGTGCAGGGATCGCTGGTCGGTACAGACTTGTTGGGCTGAAGGGCCAGTTTCAGTGCTGTTTAGTTTAGTTTAGTTTAGAGATACAGCGCGGAAACAGGCCCTTCGGCCCACCGAGTCCGGGCCGCCCAGCGATCCCCGCACACTAACACTATCCTACGCACATCAGGGACATTTTACACATACACCAATCCAAATAAACCTACAAACCTGCACGTTTTTGTGGAGTTTGGGAGGAAACCGAAGATCTCGGGGGAAACCCACGCAGGTCACGGGGAGAACGTACAAACTATGCACAGACAGCGCCTGTAGTCGGGATCGAACCCAGGTCTCCGGCGCTGCAAATGCTTTTATTAATATTTTTTCAAAGCCATAACTTCCAAGTTGCAAATTATGGTAATTTCTCTGCATTAGTGCAGCAGATATGTTGATGAATAATTTTCAATGAAGTTGCCACACCTCGAGTATAAATGCTGCACTACAATATCAGGGAAATGAAACGCTGTGTGGAACTTGTGTTTCTGGTTATTTTGAATATTGATCCAAGAATGGGAACCTCACCTATCCAGTTGTTCTCAGTCACCTGGGCTTAACAACAATTAAACAAAATGGTTTAGGTTGAGGTGCAGCTTGATGCCCCTGTCCCACTTAGGAAACCTGAATGGAAACCTCTGGAGACTTTGCGCCCCACCCAAGGTTTCCGTGCGGTTCCCGGGGGTTTCAGGTGGTTGCCGGAGGTTGCAGGTAGTGGAAGCAGGTAGGGAGACTGACAAAAACCTGCGGGAACCGCACGGAAACCGCACGGAAACCGCACGGAAAGGTTAGGTGGGCCGCGAAGTCTCCAGAGGTTTCCGTTCAGGTTTCCTAAGTGGGACAGGGACGTTAGGTTTATTATCGTCATGTGCACCGTGGCACAGGGAAAAGCTTTGATGTTGCTTGCCATCGAAACTGATGGGATACACTGTACAGAAATGCAATCAAGTTAATAAGAGTAAGAAGTAAGTCATTTAGATCGGAGATGGGGGAACACTTTTTCACACAGAGAGTTGTGAGTGTGGAATTCACTGCCTCAGATAATATTTCCAAAAGAGAGCTAGATATGGCTCTTAAAGATAGCGGAGTCAGGGGATATGGGGAGAAGGCAGGAACGGGGTACTGATTGGGGATGATCAGCCATGGTCACATTGAATGGCGGTGCTGGCTCAAAGGGCCGAATAGCCTACTCCTGCACCTATTGTCTAAACTCATGTACAAAATCTGAGGGGTACCTTTTTCCATGCTGTATCACTCTATAGAGGTCACATTTGAGATAACCAGAGGTTAAATCATTTGTACACATTGGCTTATGGAACTTTAACAGGATATAAATGGACAATTCTTCTGTACTCTGCAGCGAGTCTATTTGTGGAGAACGTATTGCAAATAATGAGCAGGGAATTCTCCCCGTACATAAACTGCCGAGCTCGGGAAATCCAGCCACGGGAAGTGTTGGACTTGAGACTTCATAGAAACGTTGCGTAAAACTGGCCCTTTGTCCCAGCAAGTCCACGCTGACCAGCGTGATATCACCTGTACACGAGTTCTATCCTACACACACTGGGGATAATTTACAGAAACCAATTAACCTGCAGACTCACACGTCTTTGGAGTGCGGGAGGAAACCGGAGCACCCGGAGGAAACCCACACGGGTTAACAGGAAGTTCATAGGTCACATTGTTGAAAAATATTTGCAGCAGTAAGTTTATCTTGTTAAGTGGTAGGAGCAGAATTAGGCCATTCGGCCCATCAAGTCTACTCCATCATGACCATCCATCTTTCCCTCTCAACCCCATTCTTCTGCCTTCTCCCCCATAACCCCTGACACCATGCCTTTGGGAGTTTGGGAGAACGTGCAAACTCCGTACAGACAGCACCTAAAGTCAGGATCGGCGGCACCGTGCGGCCCTCTGGAAGTGTGAGTGGGGACAAGTACAATACAATACAAGTTTATTATCATTTGAGCCCCAGTGAGACTCAAACGAAATGTTGTTTCCACAGCCATACAAACAAAGACACTGTCTTACAGACATACACATAATTAAATTCACACAAACATCCATCACAGTGAAGCCACTGTGATGGAAGGCAAGTCTTTTCTCTCCCCTGTTCTCCGTGTCTCTCCCGATGTCCAAGCCCCAGGCGGGCGATGATGAGTCCCACGGCCATTTTAGGCCGCGCGGGGCAATTTACGGCCCCGCTCCCGGTCTGAAAGTCCAAGGTTGTAACCCCCACGGGCGATGGTGAGTCCCACGGCCATGAAGCCGCGCCGGGCGATGTACTGTCCCGGTCCGGGTTGTTCCAACCCCGTGACACCGGCTGGAGAAGTCGCGTTGCGGGAGCTCCGGGAAGCGGTCTCTCTCTCTCCTCCCAGACCCGCGAGCTCCCGATGTCCCAGTCCACCGGACCTGCGGCTGCGTTGCTGGAGCCTCCGAGCCCCAGGAGTCGAGTCGCAGCAGCGAGTCACCGCCGCTCCCCACGCTCCGAGGCCGGCCAGCCCCACGATGGTGAGTCCGCAGATCCGCAGATCCGCAGCTCCGCAGCTCCGCAGTCTCCCGAGCCCCCGGGTCGTTCAGGCTGGAGGCCGCTCCACGGTGCTAGGCCCCAACGACAGCCGAGACCCGACAGGGAAAAAGTCGGGTCTCCCGGACAGGGAAGAGATTTAAACAGTTTCCCCCCCCCCCCCCCCGCGCCCCTCACATTTACACATTTAAAAATACTATTAAAAAACACCAAACACTACATTTAACTAGACAAAAAATAAAAAAAAGACAGACAGGCTGTAGGGGCCGCTGCAACAGGTGAGTCGCGCCGCCGAAGTGAAGAGTTCAATGCCAAGCAAGGAACTGCAGATGCTGGTTTACACCGAAGATAGACACAAAATGCTGGAGCTACACAGCGGTGGGGGGGGGGGGACAGGTAGCGTCTCTGGATAGTAGGAATGTGTGACGTTTCGGGTCGAAAGACAGTTTAATGCCAAGTGCTAACCAGCCAGCGGAGAGACAATAAATAGAAACATAGAAGCATAGAGCCAGCACCGCCATTCAGTATGATCATGCCTGATCATCCAAAATCAGTACCCCGTTCCTGCCTTCTCCCTTCCCTTGATTCTGTTAGCCCTAAGAGCTCTATATAACTCTCCCAATGAAAATAAAGGTAGTCACAAAATTCTGGTGTGACTCAGCGGGACAGGCAGCATCTCTGGAGAGAAGGAATGGGTACATCTCGGGTGGAGACCCTTCTTCAGACTGATGTCAGAAGAGGGGGCGGAGCAAAGATAGAATGTAGGCGGAGACAGTAAGACTGGTGGGAGAACTGGGAAGGGGAAGGGGATGGAGAGAGAAAGCAAGGGCTATCGTAAGTTAGAGAACTCAAAATTCATACTGCTGGGGTGTAAACTTAGGACTGGGATGAGGAAAAGCTTTTGCATCCAGAGAGTTGTGAATCTGTGGACTTCCTTCTCTGCCGGAGAAGGCAGTGGAGGCCAATTCACCGGATATTTTCATTGTCATGAAGGGTGGATCTCACTCTAACAATGAAAACATCCAGTGAATTGGCCTCCGCTGCCTTCTGCGGCAGAGAATTCCACAGATTTATAACTCTGGATGAAAAAGCTTTTCCTCATCTCAGTCCTAAATGGCCTACCCCTTATTCTTAAACTGTGTGACCCCCTTGGTTCTGGACTCCCCCAAAATTGGGAAGATTTTTCTTGCATCTAGCCTGACCAATCCCTTGATTACAATCGAGCCGTCCACAGTGTACAGATACGTGAAAATTCCATGCTTTTGGGACAACAGAGGGCGTCCGAAAAGTTAGTCACGAATCCGACCCCTGTGGTGTGGCTAGGGTAATAGACAATAGACAATAGGTGCAGGAGTAGGCCATTCGGCCCTTCAAGCCGGCACCGCCATTCAATGTGATCAGGGCTGATCATCCCCAATCAGTACCCCGTTCCTGCCTTCTCCCCATATCCCCTGACTCCGCTATCTTCAAGAGCCCTATTGAAAGTATCCAGTGAACCGGCCTCCACCGCCCTCTGAGGCAGAGAATTCCACAGACTCACAACTCTCTGTGTGAAAAAGTGTTTCCTCATCTCTATTCTAAATGGCCTACCCCTTATTCTTAAACTGTGTGGCCCCTGGTTCTGGACTCCCCCAACATCGGGAACATGTTTCTTGCCTCTAGCCTGTCCAAACCGACAATAATCGTATATGTTTCAATGAGATCCCCTCTCATCCTTGTAAACTCCAGAGTGAACAAGCCCAGCCGCTCCAGTCACTTGCTCGCTTCTGCATATGTCCTCCCAGATGCCTCGCCTCGGCAAACACAGAGGAGAAATGGTGCGCAGTAACGCTAGATTGGCGAAGAGAAGCCGAATGACTGGGCCGTTTGCCTGTTCCCACAGTTTTGGTTTTAATCACAAAAATATATTCATTTATTAAAAATAATATTTACAATACAATAAAACAAAACAGAGCCCACCACCATAATACAAGGCAAACAAATATACTAAATATACTACTATACAACATAGAAACATAGAAATTAGGTGCAGGAGTAGGCCATTCGGCCCTTCGAGCCTGCACCGCCATTCAATATGATCATGGCTGACCATCCAACTCAGTATCCTGTACCTGCCTTCTCTCCATACCCTCTGATCCCCTTAGCCACAAGGGCCACATCTAACTCCCTCTTAAATATAGCCAATGAACTGGCCTCGACTACCCTCTGCGGCAGAGAGTTCCAGAGATTCACCACTCTCTGTGTGAAAAAAGTTCTTCTCATCTCGGTTTTAAAGGATTTCCCCCTTATCCCTAAGCTGTGACCCCTTGTCCTGGACTTCCCCAACATCGGGAGCAATCTTCCTGCATCTAGCAGCAATCTTCCTGCATCTAGCGATGTTACAATCCTTGTCAAGGATGCTTTCAACCCCCCAGGGTCCCGGAAATCCCCCAGGATGTTCGTGGACAGTGCGTATTCCCTCGTTAACCCCACCCGGGCACGGACGTAACCCCGGAAAACAGGGCAGGCAGCAGTCTCAGGCCGAGCCCCCCCCCCTTCCGCCTGGCTCCGTGATTCACGGATGGCCAGCTTGGCCAGGCCCAGGAGCAACCCAACCAGGACATCTTCGGCCCTGCCCTCTCCCCTACGCACAGGGTGTCCAAATATGAGGATGGTGGGTGAGAAATGCAGCCAGAAGGAAAATAATTGCTATATTTAAGAGGGAGTTAGATGTGGCCCTTGTGGCTAAGGGGATCAGGGGGTATGGAGAGAAGGCAGGTACGGGATACTGAGTTGGATGATCAGCCATGATCATATTGAATGGCGGTGCAGGCTCGAAGGGCCGAAAGGCCTACTCCTGCACCTAATTTCTATGTTTCTATGTTTCTAAAAGGAGCAGCCCCTTTAGATAGTGGAACCTCACACACTGCATATACACGTGGTACACAGACTCTCCCAGCCCGCCTGTTCCCACAGTGGCTGGGTCTCCGTGCCCACCTGGGTAACAGACCCCCGCTCAAAACAGCATCAACAGACCATAACCTTCTTCACACTGTGTCTCGCCCCTGCCTTGGGAAAATGGACCGCTTCACGTTTTGGTTCATTGACAATGTATAAAACAACACTTAATCTTTGACTAATTCGGTTAGGATTAAAAGCCATGTTGTAAATTAAAAAACTGGTTAGCGCAAACCAGGTGTAACGTGTTGACATAACGTGCTTGACACTGTTAAACATTCAGGAAACATTCTCGTTGCTTTGAGCGGCAAAACCAAACAATCAAGTCCCAGGTATTTATCTGCCCAGAAATGTTGTAATCAAGTTTTTTAAGAGAGAGTTAGATAGAGCTCTAGGGGCTAGTGGATTCAAGGGATATGGGGAGAAGGCAGGCACGGGTTATTGATAGGGGACGATCAGCCATGATCACAGTAAATGGCGGTGCTGGCTCGAAGGGCCGAATGGCCTCCTCTTGCACCTATTTTCTATGTTTCTATGTTTCTAAGACAATAGACAATAGGTGCAGGAGTAGGCCATTCGGCCCTTCAAGCCAGAACCGCCATTCAATGTGATCATGGCTGATCATCCCCAATCAGTACCCCATTCCTGCCTTCTCCCCACATCCCCTGACTTCGCTATCTTTAAGAGCCCTATCTAGCTCTCTCTTGAAAGCATCCAGAGAACCGGCCTCCACCTCCCTCTGAGGCAGAGAATTCCACAGACTCACCACTCTCTGTGAAAAAAAGTGTTTCCTCATCTCCGTTCTAAATGGCTTACCCCTTATTCTTAAACAGTGGCCCCTGGTTCTGGACTCCCCCAACATCGGGAACATGTTTCCTGCCTCTAGCGTGTCCAGACCCTTAATAATCTTATATGTTTCAATAAGATCCCCTCTCATCCTTCGAAACACCAGAGTGTACAAGCCCAGCCGCTCCATTCTCTCAGCATATGACAGTCCCGCCATCCCGGGAATTAACCTACGCTGCACTCACTCATTATATGAAGGTTGCCAACGTCTCTTAAAAACCAGGTAGTATCTTCACCCCAACAGAATACAAAGTTTAAAA